>NW_027258852.1:0-51285 GCF_045791955.1 Oncorhynchus clarkii lewisi | reverse complement strand
GAGCTAACCCAGGACTACTCAGCCAAGGTGTAACCTTGAATGTACCCACTACACTTAGAGGGTCATAGACCATGCATTAACCCCCCTGATTTACCAACACTAAGGTCTGGGAGGAGATGGATGATTTACCAACACTAAGGTCTGGGAGGAGATGGATGATTTACCAACACTAAGGTCTGGGAGGAGATGGATGATTTACCAACACTAAGGTCTGGGAGGAGATGGATGATTTACCAACACTAAGGTCTGGGAGGAGATGGATGATTTACCAACACTAAGGTCTGGGAGGAGATGGATGATTTACCAACACTAAGGTCTGGGAGGAGATGGATGATTTACCAACACTAAGGTCTGGGAGGAGATGGATGATTTACCAACACTAAGGTCTGGGAGGAGATGGATGATTTACCAACACTAAGGTCTGGGAGGAGATGGATGATTTACCAACACTAAGGTCTGGGAGGAGATGGATGATTTACCAACACTAAGGTCTGGGAGGAGATGGATGATTTACCAACACTAAGGTCTGGGAGGAGATGGATGATTTACCAACACTAAGGTCTGGGAGGAGATGGATGATTTACCAACACTAAGGTCTGGGAGGAGATGGATGATTTACCAACACTAAGGTCTGGGAGGAGATGGATGATTTACCAACACTAAGGTCTGGGAGGAGATGGATGATTTACCAACAATAAGGTCTGGGAGGAGATGGATGATTTACCAACAATAAGGTCTGGGAGGAGATGGATGATTTACCAACAATAAGGTCTGGGAGGAGATGGATGATTTACCAACAATAAGGTCTGGGAGGAGATGGATGATTTACCAACACTAAGGTCTGGGAGGAGATGGATGATTTACCAACACTAAGGTCTGGGAGGAGATGGATGATTTACCAACACTAAGGTCTGGGAGGAGATGGATGATTTACCAACACTAAGGTCTGGGAGGAGATGGATGATTTACCAACACTAAGGTCTGGGAGGAGATGGATGATTTACCAACACTAAGGTCTGGGAGGAGATGGATGATTTACCAACACTAAGGTCTGGGAGGAGATGGATGATTTACCAACACTAAGGTCTGGGAGGAGATGGATGATTTACCAACACTAAGGTCTGGGAGGAGATGGATGATTTACCAACACTAAGGTCTGGGAGGAGATGGATGATTTACCAACACTAAGGTCTGGGAGGAGATGGATACAAAGAACTGGAGGGTACAGATGTGCAAACACCCCCCCACGTACACACACACAGTACACACCGGCCTTCCCCTTGCACTCCTCTTTTGGTTAACATCTGTCTCCTCTGCCTACGCACCTGCCTCCTCGCACCGCAACAAAGCTTTCCAGCAAGTACAGTATCTACTGTAGAGAAACTGCAGTGTTAGTTCCATGCAGCAGGCTGGAGAAGCGTGCTATAGGTGGTGGCATGGTGCATCTATGTGTCAGGCTACCCCTGTGAACGTACCCCTGTGAACGCCAAGGCATCAGCGTGATATCATCATGACATCAGGGTCTTGTTTCAGTTGGAGACACTGCTATATCTAACCAGTGGGTGGATAAGCTCTTTATTTGCAACAGAGCTGGCGCTCCCGAACGCCACAGCGGTCCAAGGCACTGCATCTCACTGCTAGAGGCGTCACTATAGACACCCTGGTTCGAATCCAGGCTGTATCACAACCGGCCGTGATTGGGAGACGCACAATTGGACCAG
Source organism: Oncorhynchus clarkii lewisi (assembly GCF_045791955.1). Lineage (NCBI taxonomy): Eukaryota > Metazoa > Chordata > Actinopteri > Salmoniformes > Salmonidae > Oncorhynchus > Oncorhynchus clarkii. Next base: position 49,564 of record NW_027258852.1, on the reverse strand, counting down.
TGTCGTCTGGGTTTCGCCGAAGTAGGCCGTCATTGTAAATAAGAATTTGTTCTTAACTGACTTGCCTGGTTTAAATAAAGGTTCAATTTAAAAACACTTTGGCTATGTTTCAAAATGGCGCCCTATTCCCTTACGTAGTACACTACACTATAGAGAATAGGCTGGAATTTGGAACACATCGTCAGTGTTCTCTGTCATTGCATTACACCGCAGATCGATCCCTTCTCCTCCTCCTCCTCCATCCCAACACTCACAGACAGATTCTGTTACCCATTACTATAGATGAGGATACACAACACCCTGTGCAGACCAAGCACAAAACTGGGTCTTTCTATTCCCTTCTCAGACCCACCATACTCCTCTGTTCATATGTCAAGGGGGGGGGACCTCTCTTCCTTTTCCCCACCTTTTTGTCTTATATACAAAGACTTTTTTTTAAATTCCTTATCCACAGACGTGTATTTCTTCCCTCAAACCAAGCAAGTGTCATCTATTCTTCTATTCTCCTTCTATCCACTTATCAAGGGACCTTCCGTCTATTTCCTAACCTTTTGTCTTATCCACACATCTGGTGGTGGGAAGGCCCTAGTGCTTGGGCTCCCGAGTGGTGTTCTAAGGTACTGTATCACAGTGCCTAATTTAAATAAAGGTTACCCAACAAAAAAAAAGTTACTGTAGAGTTCAAGACATTTAGTATCGAGGAGAGAATGGAGAGTTCACGACATTTAGTATCGAGGAGAGAATGGAGAGTTCAAGACATTTAGTATCGAGGAGAGAATGGAGAGTTCACGACATTTAGTATCGAGGAGAGAATGGAGAGTTCAAGACATTTAGTATCGAGGAGAGAATGGAGAGTTCAAGGCATTTAGTATAGAGGAGAGAAAGGAGAGTTCAAGACATTTAGTATCGAGGAGAGAATGGAGAGTTCAAGACATTTAGCAGGAGGAGAGAATGGCGAGTTCAAGACATTTAGTATCAAGGAGAAAATGGAGAGTTCAAGACATTTAGTATCGAGGAGAGAATGGAGAGTTCAAGACATTTAGTATCGAGGAGAGAATGGAGAGTTCACGACATTTAGTATCGAGGAGAGAATGGAGAGTTCAAGACATTTAGTATCGAGGAGAGAATGGAGAGTTCAAGACATTTAGTATCGAGGAGAGAATGGAGAGTTCAAGACATTTAGTATCGAGGAGAGAATGGAGAGTTCAAGACATTTAGTATCGAGGAGAGAATGGAGAGTTCAAGACATTTAGTATCGAGGAGAGAATGGAGAGTTCAAGACATTTAGTATCGAGGAGAGAATGGAGAGTTCAAGACATTTAGTATCGAGGAGAGAATGGAGAGTTCACGACATTTAGTATCGAGGAGAGAATGGAGAGTTCAAGACATTTAGTATCGAGGAGAGAATGGAGAGTTCAAGACATTTAGTATCGAGGAGAGAATGGAGAGTTCAAGACATTTAGTATCGAGGAGAGAATGGAGAGTTCAAGACATTTAGTATCGAGGAGAGAATGGAGATTTCAAGACATTTAGTATCGAGGAGAGAATGTAGAGTTCAAGACATTTAGTATCGAGGAGAGAATGGAGAGTTCAAGACATTTAGTATCGAGGAGAGAATGGAGAGTTCAAGACATTTAGTATCGAGGAGAGAATGGAGAGTTCAAGACATTTAGTATCGAGGAGAGAATGGAGAGTTCAAGACATTTAGTATCGAGGAGAGAATGGAGAGTTCAAGACATTTAGTATCGAGGAGAGAATGGAGAGTTCAAGACATTTAGCAGGAGGAGAGAATGGAGAGTTCAAGACATTTAGTATCGAGGAGAAAATGGAGAGTTCAAGACATTTAGTATCGAGGAGAGAATGGAGAGTTCAAGGCATTTAGCAGGAGAAAGAATGTAGAGTTCAAGGCATTTAGCAGGAGAAAGAATGTAGAGTTCAATGCATTTAGCAGGAGAAATAATGTAGAGTTCAAGGCATTTAGCAGGAGAAAGAATGCAGAGTTCAAGACATTTAGCAGGAGGAGAGAATGGAGAGTTCAAGACATTTAGCAGGAGGAGAGAATGGAGAGTTCAAGACATTTAGCAGGAGGAGAGAATGTAGAGTTCAAGACATTTAGCAGGAGGAGAGAATGTAGAGTTCAAGACATTTAGCAGGAGAAAGAATGTAGAGTTCAAGGCATTTAGCAGGAGAAAGAATGTAGAGTTCAAGGCATTTAGCAGGAGAAAGAATGTAGAGTTCAAGACATTTACCAGGAGAAAGAATGTAGAGTTCAAGAAATTTAGCAGGAGAAAGAATGTAGAGTTCAAGGCATTTAGCAGGAGGAGAGAATGGAGAGTTCAAGACATTTAGCAGGAGGAGAGAATGGAGAGTTCAAGACATTTAGCAGGAGAAAGAATGTAGAGTTCAAGGCATTTAGCAGGAGAAAGAATGTAGAGTTCAAGACATTTAGCAGGAGAAAGAATGTAGAGTTCAAGGCATTTAGCAGGAGAAAGAATGTAGAGTTCAAGGCATTTAGCAGGAGAAAGAATGTAGAGTTCAAGGCATTTAGCAGGAGGAGAGAATGGAGAGTTCAAGGCATTTAGCAGGAGAAATAATGTACAAGAAGAAAGACGAGGGAAGTAAGACGATTGTTATTCATGTAGAGAGGACCCTCCTGTCTGTCTGTCTGTCTGTGTCTCTCTCCCTCCCTCCTCGCTACCATGGTTACAGACGTGTATATGTTCTACTACTGTGCTTTGGATGTCAGTGGAGAGTGTTTCCATTCTGTGAGACAGTGTGTAGGATAAGAACATGGAAGAGAAATTGAAGGGGGCAGGAAATAGGGAGTCAAGGGGTACTGTAAAGGTGGCGAGAGAGAGATACCACAGGGATGTGTAATGAGACATAGAAAGATGGAGAGGCGTAATTGAGGCAGAGAGGGAAAGATACAGAGCGAGAGAGGGAGCAAGAGAAAGAAGGGGGAGAGAGAGATGGAGAGATAGGAAAGAGATGGAGAAGATACAGAGAGAGAGAGAGAGAAGGAGAGAGAGGGGAGGATACAGAGAGAGAGGAAGATACAGAGAGAGAGAGAAGGAGAGAGAGGGGAAGATACAGAGAGAGAGGAAGATACAGAGAGAGAGAGAGAGAAGGAGAGAGAGGGGAAGATACAGAGAGAGAGGAAGATACAGAGAGAGAGAGAGAGAGAGAGAAGGAGAGAGAGGGGAAGATACAGAGAGAGAGAGAGAAGGGGGGAGAGAGATGGAGAGATAGGAGGGAGATGGGGAAGATACAGACAGAGAGAGAGAAGGAGAGAGATAGAGGAAGATACAGAGAGAGAGAGAAGGGGGGAGAGAGATGGAGAGATATGAGAGAGATGGGGAAGATACAGACAGAGAGAGAGAGAGCACTAGCTAGCATGCAGTAGAAAGGGAGAGAAAATAAGAGCGAGATTGTTCCCTCATTCCCTCTGGCATGGTCCATGAGGACGGATGTGACCCTGAGCTCTGCGTTTAGAGGGCACCGAGACTGGGCGACGGGACGAGGGCGGACGAGGGGACACTGCAGAGAGACAAGTTCGGAGGACATTAAAGGCCCAGTGCAGTCGAAAACATGATTTTCATGTGTTCGATATCTTTCCAAACTCAGGCTGGAATAATACTGTGAAGTTGTGAAAATTATAATAATGTCCTTTTAGTGTAAGAGAGGTGGGGTGTTTTTGGCCTACCTGGCAACCCTCATTACGAACACCTGGCAACCCTCATGATGAACACCTGGCAACCCTCATGACGAACACCTGGCAACCCTCATTACTCACACCTGGCAACCCCCATTACTCACATCTGGCAACCCCCATGACGAACACCTGGCAACCCTCATGACGAACACCTGGCAACCCTCATTACTCACTCCTGGCAACCCTCCTGACGAACACCTGGCAACCCTCATTACGAACACCTGGCAACCCTCATTCGAACACCTGGCAACCCTCATGATGAACACCTGGCAACCCTCATTACGAACACCTGGCAACCCTCATGACGAACACCTGGCAACCCTCATTACTCACTCCTGGCAACCCTGCTGACGAACACCTGGCAACCCTCATTACGAACACCTGGCAACCCTCATTCGAACACCTGGCAACCCTCATGATGAACACCTGGCAACCCTCATTACGAACACCTGGCAACCCTCATGACGAACACCTGGCAACCCTCATTACTCACTCCTGGCAACCCCCATGACGAACACCTGGCAACCCCCATGACGAACACCTGGCAACCCTCATGACGAACACCTGGCAACCCTCATGACGAACACCTGGCAACCCTCATGACGAACACCTGGCAACCCTCATGACGAACACCTGGCAACCCTCATTAATCACACCTGGCAACCCTCTTTACTCACACCTGGCAACCTTCTTTACTCACACCTGGCAACCCTCATTACTCACACCTGGCAACCCTCTTTACTCACACCTGGCAACCCTCATTACTCACACCTGGACTTCATCAATACCCTGATTACTCCCACTTTATCTACTACTCTGTAGCCTCACTCTTCAGGCAGTATTACTATTGTGTTTTGTTCTATGTTAATTATTATTAAAGTCACTAACTGCACCTGATTCCTGATTCCCTGCGTCAACGTTACGCTCCTGGACAGTCCTTGCGAAAATTCTTGCTTGAAAAATTGATCTTTGCTAAGTAGCTGCTATTTTTGTTTATTTTTTAACCATTTTAATTGAAAACATTCACAGTAAAGTACTTAATTGTTACCCAGAACAGATTTTGATATTGAGATTTTTTTTTAAACACAGCTGCATTGGATCTTATAACAAAGCGTGAAATGAAAAGGCCTGATGTAGGCTCACACCTACTACTCAGGGGCCCGGCTGGGAGACTGGAGGGGGGGAGTCGGAGGGCCGGAGGGGAGTCGGAGGGCAGCGACTGAGGGTAATAGAGCCTGGTGTATTATTGTAATGATGTGTGGAGAGAAATGACAGACAGGCCGGAAGGAAAGAGATTAGAGAAAAGCTGTAATCACTACACTGTGATGCGTAACCAGCTCTCCCTCGCTATTCATCAATACCTAGCTACTGGCACTAGGGAAGGGTGTTTGTGTGTGTGTCAGAGAGGGAGAGTAACCAGCTCTCCCTCTCTCTTCATCAATACCTAGCTACTGGCACTAAGGAAGGGTGTTTGTGTGTGTTTGTGTGTCAGAGAGGGAGAGTAACCAGCTCTCCCTCTCTCTTCGTCAATACCTAGCTACTGGCACTAAGGAAGGGTGTTTGTGTGTGTTTGTGTGTCAGAGAGGGAGAGTAACCAGCTCTCCCTCGCTCTTCATCAATACCTAGCTACTGGCACTGAGGAAGGGTGTTTGTGTGTGTTTGTGTGTCAGAAAGGGAGAGTAACCAGCTCTCCCTCGCTCTTCATCAATACCTAGCTACTGGCACTAAGGAAGGGTGTTTGTGTGTGTTTGTGTGTCAGAGAGGGAGAGTAACCAGCTCTCCCTCGCTCTTCATCAATACCTAGCTACTGGCACTAGGGAAGGGTGTTTGTGTGTGTGTCAGAGTGGGAGAGTAACCAGCTCTCCCTCTCTCTTCATCAATACCTAGCTACTGGCACTGAGGAAGGGTGTTTGTGTGTGTTTGTGTGTGTTTGTGTGTCAGAAAGGGAGAGTATTTGTGTTTCATTTTCTTCTCTCTTTATCAACCTCTAGTTATTTTTCATCTTTCTACACCTGAACACATATTACATGTATTTTCCTAGTGAACTGCAGTGGTGGGTATTAAGTTACCTGAGGACATCACCACAGCACTCAGAAACAACAACACATCCTGGCAAAAGCCCAGTGTCATAGAAATCCGAAGAGTTCCATTTATATAAACTGGTATATGACATATATAGTACATCCCTTTTGGTTTCCATAGCACCCCACAGTCTCTTCGTGTTCTATTGTGACCAGACAAAGACTGTGGTTGTGTACCAAACGGCCTCTTGTTCCCTGTATAGTGCACTACTTTTTCCCAGAGCCCTATGCCTGGTCGAAAGTAGTGCACTACATACACTCCCCTACATATGTATTTGGACAGTGAAGCTAAAATCCATTAATTTGGCCCTATACTCCAACATTTTGGATTTGAGATCAAATGTGACATACTGTATAAGCTTTTATTTGGGGGTATTTTCATACATATCTGTTTTATCTTTTAGAAATTAAATCACTTTATGAATAAAAACATGTTTTATAAATATGTGGACACATTCACTTATAGTGTATTAAAGTATTAAAGTAGCAAAACATTTTTTGTCCCATATCCCTAGCGCATAATGACTATATCAAGCATTTGACTCTACAAACATATTAGATGCATTTGCAGTTTGTTTTGGTTGTGTTTCGGCCTATGTTTTGGCTGTGTTTCGGCCTATGTTTTGGTTGTGTTTCGGCCTATGTTTTGGCTGTGTTTCGGCCTATGTTTTGGTTGTGTTTCGGCCTATGTTTTGGCTGTGTTTCGGCCTATGTTTTGGCTGTGTTTCGGCCTATGTTTTGGTTGTGTTTCGGCCTATGTTTTGGCTGTGTTTCGGCCTATGTTTTGGTTGTGTTTCGGCCTATGTTTTGGTTGTGTTTCGGCCTATGTTTTGCCCAATGGGAACAGAACGGCATATTCATGTCATTTTGCAGTCACTTTTATTGTAAATAAGATTCTAATCACTTCTGCATTAATGTGGATGCTACCATGATGATATATAATCACGAATGAATCCTGAATAATGATGAGTGACAAAGTTACAGAAGAACAAAGATCATACCCCCCCCAAAAAAACCATTTCAACCTACCCTTTTATTGGTAATGGTGAGAATTTAGCCTTGGTGGGGTTAAGGTCTTTGTACTGCTGTAACTGTCTCACTCATCATTATTCAGCATTTATTCACAATACATTCATTATTATTCCGTAATCATAGTAGCATTCACATGAATGTAGAAGTGTTTCCGAAACATATTCTATTCTTACTTACAATAAAAGTGACTCCAAAATGACACGCTACATTATTCATCATTAATTTCTATGGGGCACAATATAATTTGAAACAACAACCAAAACAAACTGCGAATGCATCCAACAAGTGTGTTAGTCACAAGCTTGATGTAGTAATTACGTGCTATGAACATGGGACCGAATACAAAACTTTTGACTTACTTGAATACACTGAAAGTGAATTTGTCCAAATCCTTGTGAAAGCAATGTACATAATCAAATAGGGGGAATAGATATATAAAGTTATTTCATTTGTAAACGGTAAAACACCATATGTATGAAAATACCTTAAAAATAAAAGTTGCCCTTCTTTGCTGTCACCTCATATGAAACATTTGATCTCAAATCCAAAATGCTTGTCACGCCCTGACTTTAGAGAGCCTTTTTATTTCTCTATGTGGTTAGGTCAGGGTGTGATTTGGGGTGGGCATTCTAGTTTTTCTATTTCTTTGTTGGCCGGGTATGGTTCCCAATCAGAGGCAGCTGTCTATCGTTGTCTCTGATTGGGGATCATACTTAGGCAGCCCTTTTTCCCACCTTCGATTGTGGGATCTTGTTTTTTGCATAGTTGCTGTCTAGCCCTGCAGAACTTTACGTTCGTTTTTTGTATTTTGTTGTTTTGTCGGTGTTCAATATTAAAAATCATGAACACTTTCCACGCTGCGCTTTGGTCTCATTCATCTAACGACAGACGTAACAATAAGTACAGGGACATATTCAAAGCTTCAGCTTCACTGTCCAAATAAATAATTAGGGGAGTATAGGTCATTTTAATTTTCCCTTTATTTAAACAGGAAGTCACCATTGAGACCAGAGTGTCTTTTGCAAGGGATCCCTGCACACACAATTCACAGACAAAACAAATAAAAAAAACACACAACAAAACCAACAAGAAAGACAGCCACATTACTCAGCAAATAGTTCCCCAATCAATATTTCAAATTGCCATTTAGGACCAAGAATGTGTACCAGTTTTCAACGAATGATAACAGAGAACCACTACCTGTGTCTTCGGCTATAGATGCAGCTTTCTTCCTCGTTGTGCCTGTCTCCCAGTGCTGAATGGATGGATGTTGTGCTGTGTCTCAACGTTTTCTACAGAGAGAGAGAGAGAGAGAGAGAGAGAGAAAGTTTGAAGAAAAAACAGCTAACAACTTTATTTGGATAGAACCATCTGTAGATACTCTACAGACTCACAGTAACATTTCAACAAGCATTTCACTACACTCGCATTAACATCTGCTAACCATGTGTATGTGATCAATACAATTTGATTTGATTTCAACTAACTAACTATCTACTAACCCTAGCTCTAACCTTGAATCTTAACCCATTACCACAACCCTAACCTTGACCCTAACTAATCCTTATTCTAAACCTAACCCCAAAGCTTACCCTAACCTTACCAAGCAGTTGCTTATCGACAGATACCAAGCAGTTGCTTATCGACAGATACCAAGCAGTTGCTTATCGACAGATACCAAGCAGTTGCTTATCGACAGATACCAAGCAGTTGCTTATCGACAGATACCAAGCAGTTGCTTATGAACAGATAGTTTGTTGATAGTAAGCCCCTCTTTAGAGTATCTACAGATGGAAAATCCAGACTATCCTAATATAGTGGTGTGGCAGATCCACTGAAAGAAAATATTTAGAAGAAAAACTGATATTTTATATATATATTCTTTTTTTAATTCATTTTTATATAACACTTATCAGGTTGAACCAAATCAATACTTTCAGTTTTTATTTGAACTCTAATTAAGGGTCTCTATTCAATTTGTATCGCATAAGTTCAGGGTTACAGTGCAATTAGACATGTGAAAGGCCATCCTCCGAATCCCAAACACTCTATTCACTCCGGTCTCAACACTCAAGAGTCCCGAGGTTTGAGTCAAATGTTCCTTTGGCTAGTTGTGCTGTAGAGTGTGGAAGGAATATTTCCCCTCCATTGGTTCCTCTGAGAGAGAGTGTTGAATCGTAATACTTCCTGATTCCTGATGAGATAAATCTAAATACATTTCGCCCCCCCCCCCCCTTCCTAATCTCCTTTCGAATCTAAAACACGCCTCAACACACTCGGCGTACATCCACGTCTGTGTCACCGTCAAGGGACGGCGCAGCGTTAAGTCTCGGCGGCCCGTGTGCGTGTGAGCACGCTTGCTTATGCATTCGCGTGTGTATGACAGACACATCATGGTTCTGCGTGGCTTCTTTGCTCTGAGCGTCTGTCAGAGGCTATTTACCCTGGCCCTCTCTAACCCGCTCCTCTGCACACACACACACACACACACACACACACACACACACAGGTCCTCTCCAGCACTAATGGAACATCGCAGTCAATAAAAACAATCATCACCCTCATTCTCTCTGAAAGCTGGGAAATCATTTTAGCTGGTCAAGGAAAAGGTGCCAGGATGTGCTTAAGTCTAAATCTGCCTGCCCAGAAACAGATCATATAGTAGGCTACAGTTAGGATCTTTGCATTTGGTATACTCAATATCTATTACAGGTTAGGATTTAGTACTTACACAAGGGAGGAATGGGTCATCCATCCATCCAGTCATTCATTCATTCATTCATTTATTAATTCATCTATTAATTAATCCATTCATTCATTCATCCATTCATTAATTCATTAATTAATTAATTTGTTCATCTATTTATTCATCCATTAATTTATTCATTTATTCATTCATCTATTTATTCATCCATCCATTTATTTCCACTCTAACACTATGACACCTTTAAGTATGGTGGTGTTATCTGGCTGCCTGGAAAGGGGAGGTTTGATATGCTAAGCAGGGGTGAAAGTAAGGCGGTACTGTAGGTTGACCCAACCCACTAAGTGACTCTTCTTATAATCTGTATGCAAACATTCTCTGTGTTGATCTTGACAACCCCCCATTGTCACACCTCAGAGGTTCTGTTGCAGAGGTTCTGTTGCAGAAGTTCTGTTGTGATTACATCATGTAGGTCTAATATCTGATTGGAGGTTAACTTTACAGCAATTCTATTGGTCAACAACTCCGATTTTGAAATCCAAACAACACCTCAGATGCTTTTAAAAAGTATTAGGGTGCGTTCGTAAATTCCCTCTGGCTATCTACTCCGATTTCACAGAACTCTCGTCTGAGTGTACCAGAGCGCGGAATAACTGAACACTCAACACCCATTGAATATGGCCGCTGTCAGTAAGCGTTGGCAAAAACATTTTTTTATTTCAATTGTTGCCAGCAGCACAGTTACAGTCACCAACGCTCTGGATAACAGGAAAACAGCCTAACCAGCTCTGCTAGGGTGAGTAACATGGTCAGAGTGAGGTCTTCTCTCATTTGTGTCTGGAAGTCGCTAGCCAATGTTAGCCAGTTAGCTTTGGGTGCTTGACTGCCATTGTGAGGTCAGAACGCTCAGATCAACCCTACTCCTCAGCCAGAGCATACAGTTTCCTCTCTGAACGCCCAGAGAGCGAAACTCTCTGAATTTACTAATGGAAAACTTGACAATGCTCTGAATTTACTAATGGACAACTTGACAATGTTCTGAATTTACTAATGGACAACTTGACAAAGCTCTGAATTTACCAACTGGCAGAGCTCACTCTGGCACTACAGATTGAATTTATGAACACACCCTTAGATTCACTATCTTTCTTTCTCTCTCTCTCTCTTTTGTTCCTGAACTACTGTGGTGAGAGTATTTCCTTCTTTCTTTCTCATGAGCTATGGGCCTTGGCACAAGCCATGTTTTCTTTGTCTCTCTCTCTCTGGTGATGCTTAGAATTTTGAGATATCTACTGCAGCCCTCATCCTCCACATACAACACCCGTTCTGCAAGTCACATTCTGTTAAAGGTCCCCAAAGCACACACATCCCTGGGTCGCTCCTCTTTTCAGTTCGCTGCAGCTAGCGACTGGAACGAGCTGCAACAAACACTCAAACTGGACAGTTTTATCTCAATCTCATTCAAAGACTCAATCATGGACACTCTTACTGACAGTTGTGGCTGCTTTGTGTGATGTAATGTTGTCTCTACCTTCTTGACCTTCACTGTTGAATGTGCCCAATAATGTTTGTACCATGTTTTGTACCATGTTTCTTCTGGGAAGACATGAAAACTACTTTCACCCCTGGGGCTAACCAGATAGCATAGTACAGTGAGGATTTATTTGCTAACTATATAAGCTGCACATTGGCTGTTTGTACAGGGTTAGGGGTCGGTACAGGGTTAGGGGTCGGTACAGGGGTTAGGGGTCGGTATAGGTGTTAGGGGTCGGCACAGGGTTAGGGGTCGGTACAGGGTTAGGGGTCGGTATAGGGGTTAGGGGTCGGTACTTAGTGTCACTAACCAATTTAACACAACTAGCCTCTTCTTCTGGCACCTCTTAAAACTATAGACCCATAGGTCCTGCTGTTTTATCACAATCAGATGCGTCCAGGCAGGACAAACTGGTAGCGTCCCAAATCACACCCTCCTTCCTATATAATGCACTACTTTTGACCAGGGGCCAGGACCAATATAGCTCTTGTCAAAAGTAGTGTACTATGTAAGGCATGTTGAACGCAGTCGATGTTTCTGTAGGAGATAGAGATCAATACTGTATATTCTGGTTGTGTGGCTGTGTCAGTCAGAGTGACCAAAGGCATACACTATATGTATAAAAAGTATGTGGACACCACTTCAAATGTGTGGATTAGTCTATTTCAGCCACACCCGTTGCTGACAGGTGTATAAAATTGATCACACAGCTATGCAATCTCCATAGACAAACATTGGGAGTAGACTTGCCTTATTGAAGAGCTCAGTGACTTTCAATGTAGCGCAGTCATTGGACAAGTCAGTTTGTCAAATTTCTGCCTCGGTCAACTGTAAGTGCTGTTATTGTGAAGTGGAAGGGTCTAGGAGAAACAACGGCTCAGCCGTGAAGTGGTAGTCCACACAAGCTCGCAGAATGGAACCGCCGAGTGCTGAAGCGGGTAGGGCGGAAAAATAGTCTGCCCTCGGTTGCAACACTCACGAGTTCCAAACTGCCCCTGGAAGCAACATCAGCACAAGAACTGTTCGTCGGGAGCTTCATGAAATGGGTTTCCATGGCTGCACAGCCGCACACAAGCCGAAGATCACCATGGGCAATGCCAAGCATCCGCTGGAGTGGTGTAAAGCTTGCCGCAATTTGACTGTCTGGAGTGATGAATCCCACTTCACAATTTGGAGAACGCTACCTGCACGACTGCATAGTGCCAACTGGAAAGTTTGGTGAAGGAGGAATATTGGCCTGGGGCAAGGCCCCTTAGTTCCAGTGAAGGGAAATCTTAACGGTACAGCATACAATAACATTCTAGATGATTCTATGCTTCCAACTTTATGGCAACAGTTTGGGAAAGGCCCTTTCCTGTTTCAGCATGACAATGCCTCCGTGCACAAAGTGAGGTCCATACAGAAATTGTATGTTGAGATCGGTGTGGAAGAACTTGACTGGCCTGCACAGAGCCCTGACCTCAACCCCATCATCGAACATCTTTGGGATGAATAGGAACGCCGACTGTGAGCCAGGCCTAATCGCCCAACATAAGTGCCCGACCTCACTAATGCTCTTGTGGCTGAATGGAAGCAAGTCCCTGCACTAACCCTAACCCTAACCCTAACCCTAACCCTAACCCTAACCCTAACCTTCCCCAGAAGAGTGGAGGCTGTTATAGCAGCAAAGTGGGGACCAACACCATATTAATGCCAATGCTTTTGGAATGAGATGAGCAGGTGTCCACATCTTATTGGTCATGTAGTGTACATTAGGCTACACACACCAGTGTTTTTCCCTTCTCTCGCTGCCAAGCCAAGCGTTAATGAACTGCTCTCAGCCTCCACTCAATATCCCCTTCAATCAGGGGCCTACATGTTTACTTTGAGAAAAAGGTCAATAGCTGGACAGTGTGTCTTCCAGTGGATTTCTGCCTCTCTCACTCTCTCTCTTTATCTGTCTCTCTCTGTCTTTCTCTCGCTCTCTGGCCTCCCTTTCTCCGTCCCAGCCAGGCAGCCAGGCAGCCAGCCAGGCATCCAGCCAGGCAGCCAGGTAGCCAGGTCAGCCGTGATACAAGTCAGTATTCGACGTCCATCCATGTCTGAGGACGTTGGGAGATGTGGAAACCTGCCACTAGGGGCAACAGTGAGCGCTGTTGTGGACTGGGATGGAGGATGGGCGTAAGAATCTGCTTCTGATTCCAAAGGTTGCAAGTTCAAATCCAGCAATAGAAAGTAGTTTTTGAGATTTTTGTTTTAAGCCTATCCCAAACCTTAACCCATACCTTAATGTCTAACCTTAACCCATACCTTAAGGTCTAACCTTAACCCATACCTTAAGGTCTAACCTTAACCCATACCTTAAGGTCTAACCTTAACCCATACCTTAATGTCTAACCTTAACCCATACCTTAATGTCTAACCTTAACCCATACCTTAATGTCTAACCTTAACCCATACCTTAAGGTCTAACCTTAACCCATACCTTAAGGTCTAACCTTAACCCATACCTTAAGGTCTAACCTTAACCCATACCTTAATGTCTAACTTTAACCCATACCTTAATGTCTAACCATAACCATTTCAAAATTTGACGTTTGAGAAACATGGATGAACGTCTAATTCTGATTTGAGACTGTGAGAGCTGGAAGCACTGTCCACTCTATCTCGCCTATCTCTGACCCCCCCCCCCCCCCCCCCCCCCCCCTCGCTGTAGACTGAGATCATTATTGGTAGTGAATAGAAAGACACACGGAGAAGTGATTCCCAGGGGGGTGTTCCCAGATATCCTGCCCAGGCCATTGATACCTAATCTGGGTCCATTAGTGCTCCTTCCAGACATGAAAAACAACATGGACCCCCCCCCCCCCTTCCTCTCCTCCCTTCCCTTCCCTGCAGCTCTTCCCTCGCCATCCAAAGGAATTAAAAATTAACCAGCTAATATCCATTTGTCTGATGGCTCGCTCCATCTCTATGGTCGGTGAAACTCCAGATTCCCTCAGAGAGAGAGAGAGAGAGAGAGAGAGAGAGAGAGAGAGAGAGAGAGAGAGAGAGAGAGAGAGAGAGAGAGAGAGAGAGAGAGAGAGAGAGAGAGAGAGAGAGAGAGAGAGAGAGAGAGAGAGAGAGAGAGAGAGAGAGAGAGAGAGAGAGAGAGAGAGAGAGAGAGAGAGAGAGAGAGAGAGAGAGAGAGAGAGAGAGAGAGAGAGAGAGAGAGAGGAAACTCAATCTGTTCAGGAAATGCTGATGGGGATGACAGGAAAAAAACAGAGGGATGGAATATGTTCATCAGATCCATCAACACTATATAGCTGTCCATCAGATCCATCAACACTATATAGCTGTCCATCAGATCCATCAACACTATATAGCTGTCCATCAGATCCATCAACACTATATAGCTGTCCATCAGATCCATCAACACTATATAGCTGCCTCTCCAGACAACCTCAAAGAAAGATTACATCCTCTATTAGGAGCTATAAACCAAATCAAATCAAATGTTATTTGTCACATGCTTCATAAACAACAGGTGTAGAATAACGGTGAAATACTTACTGATGGGCCCTTGGCAACAAATAAATACATAGTGAGTAACGATAACATGGCTATGAACAGGGAGTACCAGTAGCGAGTCGATGTGCAGGGGAATGAGGTTATTGAGGTAGATATGTACATATAGATAGGGATAAAGTGACTAGGCAACAAGAGAGATAATGAACCGTAGCAGCGTATGTGATGCACCAAAACAGTTTGTGCAAAACGGGCTCAGTGCAGATAGTCCAGGTGGTTAACTATATACAGTAACTATATACTAGTATACTATATACTATATACTAGGCTACCCTACCGGTTACTAGTCCAACTCTCTAGTGGTTAGAGCGTTGGACTAGTAACCGGAAGGTTGCAAGTTCAAACCCCCGAGCTGACAAGGTACAAATCTGTCATTCTGCCCCTGAACAGGCAGTTCCTAGGCCGTCATTGTAAATAAGAATTTGTTCTTAACTGACTTGCCTAGTAAAATAAAATATATATATACAAGTTTCCAAGCTTAAAATGATAAACATTCAACATTGGCCATGCTGTCAATCCAGCATGACTTCTCTTTTTTTATTTTACCCCTTTTTCTCCCCAATTTTGTGGTATCTAATTGTTTAGTAGCTACTATCTTGTCTCATCGCTACAACTCCCGTACGGGCTCGGGAGAGACGAAGGTTGAAAGTCATGCGTCCTCCGATACACAACCCAACCAAGCCGCACTGCTTCTTAACACAGCGTGCATCCAACCCGGAAGCCAGCCGCACCAATGTGTCGGAGGAAACCTTGGTTAGCGCGCAATGCACCCGGCCCGCTACAGGAGTCGCTGGTGCGCGATGAGACAAGGACACGCTAGGCCAATTGTGCGTCGCCCCGGTGGCAGCCGGTTACGACGGAGCCTGGGCGCGAACCCAGAGTCTCTGATGGCACAGCTGGCGCTGCAGTACAGCGCCCTTAACCACTGCGCCACCCGGGAGGCCTAATCCAGCATGACTTCTGCCACTTTCAAAACAACTGGGAACTCCGACTGGGACAAAAAGCTTTTGAACAGTCATCCAACTCGGATTTCCAAGTCGGGAACTCAGGCCTCTTTCTTTCTTTCTTTCTGACCTGAAGATCACTAACGATGATGATTCAACCTTGAAGATCACTAACGATGATGATTCAACCTTGTTTTTTTCCCCCAGAGTTTCCAGTCGTCTTGAAAGCACCATAAATCCAGAGAATGACAGACTTTGAGGACAATGTCCATAAATAACCACTGCGTCACCTTCCTGTTCAAGTGAGCACAGCACAACAAGGTGAGTCCAAAAATGTCTTGTATGCTGCTGATAAATGATGTAATATGCCAGGGAGATATGTATACTGTAGCTAAGAAAGTAATACTAAGTGTAGATGTGTAGTAAGCTGTTATTAGCCCATGTGCCTCACCCTAATAATTTGGTCCCTTTCCCCCCTCATAATTTAGCCTACTGTTCTGACTTGGTGGTGCACATGTAGCCTATAACCTGTTTTAGAGAAATGTAATCATTGAATATTGTAAGCGCTTTCATTGTCTGCTTATATTCCCCCTTTATTTATTTATTCATTATTTTACCAGGTAAGTTGACTGAGAACATGTTCTCATTTGCAGCAACGACCTGGGGAATAGTTACGGGGAGAGGAGGGGGATGAATGAGCCAGCTGTAACGGTGGTAAGGATTCACTCCATGGTGCTGAAAACAAGGCTCCGCTGATAGCCAGGTGTAACGGTGGTAAGGATTCACTCCATGGTGCTGAAAACAAGGCTCCGCTGATAGCCAGGTGTAACAGTGGTAATGTGTTGGGACTCTGCTGTTGAGACAGCTTTATGTAGACCCCAACTGTTTGTGGGCACCATTTGTCACCGTTATAGTTCAATTAACGTATTGTTTAGTGTTTTGTTGTGTGGTTTGCATCTAAAAAAAAAGAGTTTTCCCCCCACGAAGATTTACACGCTAAAATGGCCACTGAAAGTAACCTACTGAAACCGCTAAGATGGCCACTGATTAACTGTAACGGATTACTTTTAGAAAGTAACCTACCCAACCCTGAAATTGTACTTTTAAACATTCATAAAGTGGGTCCTCCAACACTCATACATCATCCAACCATGGAGATTTCTTAGGGTACCTGAGTCTATTCAACAACGAACAACACTGAAACTATTCAGGGAAATGAGAGCTATGGCCAGTGTTCAATTGCACTATGAGAGAGAGAGAGGGGCAGTAAGCACTCCAAAATAACACTACAGCAGTACACTGTTTGTTCTAAAGCATCCTCTATCTCTCTCTCTTTCTCCTTTCTTTCTCTTTCTCTCTTGCTGGCCTTCTCTCTCTCTGTCTCTCTCTCTCTCTCGGTGTCTCTCTCTCTCTCTCTCTCACACAGCCTTCTTTCTCGAGGGCCTGTCCAAACTGCTGCCAGCGGTGCTCCTCTCCTCTTGTGCTGAGTGGCTAAATACTCTACTCAATGAAAGACAAAAGAAGAAGAGGACTGGAAGATTTTCTTCTCTTCCCATCACACAGGCTTGTTCTGTTATGTGTCTAGCCTCCTCTCTCTTCTCTCTGACGAAATGTTCTGCCTTTGATTTGTTCTCCTGTTTTTTTCAATAACCTAGGGCTCCTAGCAGTGTTGCCAACCCCACCAAGCCTTCGCTCTCTTTCATCCTATTCCAACCCTCCTCTCTCTCCTGCTATCTCTCCTCTATCCTCTCTCCTTCTCTCCTTCTCTTGACAGGCAGTTATTGTAAATAAGAATTTGTTCTTAATTGACTCACCTGGATAAATAAAGGTTAAATAACAATGTAATTAACTATTTTGGCATCTCTCCTCTCTCTCGCTTCCTCCAGTCTCTCTCTTTCTCTTCTCTTTCTCTCTCCCCTCTTTCCTTCTCTCTCTCTCTTTTTTGTCATCTCTTCTTTCTCCTCACTTTTTTCTGCCTCTTGGTGGAAAACACACTGTGTTACTTTGTTGAGGTTTCAAGCCCAATACCTTGAAGGGCAGGTCAGCGTGTTTCCTTTGGCTGTGTTCACCTGATACTAGATGTTCTCGCGGCTAAAGAACCATCATTCTGTCTGCTTGTTCGCCTGATACTAGATGTTCTCGCGGCTAAAGAACCATCATTCTGCCTGGTTAATGCACACTGGAAACATTCTGCCTTCTTGACTTTAGAAACATCCCACGGACAAAAAGGGATCACGGAATAGTACAGGAGCGTTGGTAAAAGTATATTGATTATATTGAAAGGTATATTGATCGTGCGCTTGCCTTTTATTGTCTATTTTTTAGCATTTATTGACTTACTGACACGTTATCTTGTTATCTTGTTGTTATTAAACCAAAGCGTAACATCAAATCAAAATGTGAGGCCAAAAATCATATCATAGGAAATGATCAGGTGACCAACATGTTTTATTGTTTAAGGCCTTTAATGACAGAAGTAATTATGTAAATTACAGCTTGTGTCATCGGGAAATATCATAATCAGTGAGATACAAACCTACACACTCCCCCACCATCGAAACAAGTACATGTTGTTTTGCTTTAGGAAGCCCATAAGCCTCAATAAACCTGTCTGAAGGTAGCTTTAAACAATTTATGGAAGTGTATATGGAAGTAGTTAATATATATATATCAGATATTGGACAGACACTTCAGAACAAACTTCCTTCGAGATTTTTCTTTACACACAGTACCAGACAAAAGTTTGGACACATCTACTCATTCAAGAGTTTTTCTTTATTTGTACTATTAATCCACATTGTAGAATAATAGTGAAGACATGAAAACTATGAAATGACACATATGGAATCATGTAGTAACCAAAAAAGTGTTAAACAAATCAAAGTATATTTTATATTTGACATTTTTCAAAGTAGCCACACTTTGACAGCTTTTCACACTCTTGGCATTCCCTCAACCAGCTTCATGAGGTGGTCACCTGGAATGCATTTCAATTATTAACAGTTGTGCCTTGTTAATAGTTAATTTGTGGAATTTATTTCCTTCTTAAAACTTCTTGTGACTCCCCATCCCGGATCCGGGAGCGTAATCATCGACTGACACTAATTAGCATAACGCAACGGACATAAATCTTCCTAGAAAATCTTCCTATTCATGAAGATCACAAGTGAAATATATTGTAACACAGCTTAGCCTTTTGTTAATCACCCTGTCATCTCAGATTTTCAAAATATGCTTTTACAGCCAAAGCTAGACAAGCATTTGTGTAAGTTTATCGATAGCCTAGCATAGCATTATGTCCAGCTAGCAGCAGGCAACCTCGTCACGAAAATCAGAAAAGCAATCAAATTAAATAGTTTACCTTTGATGAGCTTCGGATGTTTTCACTCACGAGACTCCCAGGTAGATAGCCAAAGTTCATTTTTTCCCAAAATATTATTTTTGTAGGCAAAATAGCTCCGTTTGTTCTTCACGTTTGGCTGAGAAATCGCCCGGAAATTGCAGTCACGAAAACGGCGAAAAATATTCCAAATTAGCTCCATAATATCGACAGAAACATGGCAAACGTTGTTGATAATCAATCCTCAAGTTGTTTTTCAAATATCTATTCGATAATATATCCGTAGGGACAATTAGTTTTTCAGTAGGACCGATTGGAGTAATGTCTACCTATGTATTTTACGCGAGAGTCACCCTGGGAGCCATCAGGTGACCACTTACGCAATGTAGCCGCCTACGGCTATTCTTCAACAGAAATGCGTAAAACTACGTCACAATGCTGTAGACACCTTGGGGAATACGTAGAAAGCGTAAGCTCGTTGATGGTACATTCACAGCTCAATAGGGACTCATTGGAACGCAGCGCTTTCAAAATATGGGGCAGTTCCGGATTGGATTTTTCTCAGGCTTTCGCATGCAACATCAGTTCTGTTATACTCACAGACAATATCTTTACAGTTTTGGAAACGTTAGAGTGTTTTCTATCCTAAGCTGTCAATTATATGCATATTCTAGCATCTTGTCCTGACAAAATATCCCGTTTAAAACGGGAACGTTTTTTTCCCAAAAATGAAAATACTGCCCCTAGAGTCGCAACACGTTTGAGCCAATCAGTTGTGTTGTGACAAGGCAGGGTTGGTATACAGAAGACAGCCCTATTTTGTAAAAGACCAAGTCCATATTATGGTAAGAACAGCTTAAATAAGCATAGAGAAATGACCTAAATGACATAAAGATCAGTCAATTCGGGAAATTTCAAGAACTTTGAAAGTTTCTTCAAGTGTAGTCGCAAAAACCATCAAGCGCTATAATGAAACTGGCTCTCATGAGGACCGCTACAGGAAAGGAAGACCCAGAATTCCCTCTGCTGCAGAGGATAGGTTCAGTAGAGTTACAAGCCCAAATAAATGCTTCACAGATTTCAAGTAACAGACACATCTCAACATCAACTGTTCAGAGGAGACTGCATGAATC
Source organism: Oncorhynchus clarkii lewisi (assembly GCF_045791955.1). Classification (NCBI taxonomy): domain Eukaryota; kingdom Metazoa; phylum Chordata; class Actinopteri; order Salmoniformes; family Salmonidae; genus Oncorhynchus; species Oncorhynchus clarkii. Next base: position 29,535 of record NW_027258852.1, on the reverse strand, counting down.
AGGCCTTCATGGTCAAATTACTGCAAAAAAACACCACTAAAGGACACCAATAAGAAGAAGAGACTTGCTTGGGCCAAGAAACACGGGCAATGGACATTAGACCAGTGTAAATCTGTCTTTTGGTTTGATGAGTCCAAATTTGAGATTTTTGGTTCCAACCACTGGTACTTTGCGAGACGCAGAGTAGGTGAGCTGATGATCTCCGCATGTGTGGTTCCCACCATGAAGCATGGAAGAGGAGGTGTGATGGTGTGAGGGGGGGGGGGAGCTTTGCTGGTGACACTGTCTGTGATTTATTTCAAATTCAAGGCACACTTATTCAGCGATACACCATCCCATCTGGTTTGCGCTTAGTGGGACTATCATGTGTTTTTCAATAGAACAATGACCCAACACACCTCCAGGCTGTGTAAGAGCTATTTGACCAAGAAGGAGAGTGATGGAATGCTGCATCAGATGACCTGGCCTCCATAATGTATTTATTTTATTTAACCAGGCAAGTTAGTTAATTAAGAACAAATTCTTATTTACAATGACTGCCTACTGCACAGTGGGTTAACTGCCTTGTTCAGGGGCAGAACGACAGATTTTTACCTTGTCAGCTCTGGGATTCAAACCAGCAACCTTTTGGACACTGTCTCAATGCGCTAACCACTAGGCTACCACCCGACCGCAACCCAATTGGGATGAGTTTGGTACTTTATTAGGATCCCCATTAGCTTTTATACCTCCTGGTATAGCATGTCTTCCTCTGACACCACCTGTTATAGCATGGTCTTCCTCTGACACCGCCTGGTATAGCATGTCTTCCTCTGACACCACCTGGTATAGCATGTCTTCCTCTGACACCTCCTGGTATAGCACGTCTTCCTCTGACACCACCTGGTATAGCACGTCTTCCTCTGACACCACCTGGTATAGCATGTCTTCCTCTGACACCACCTGGTATAGCACGTCTTCTCTGACACCACCTGGTATAGCATGTCTTCCTCTGACACCTCCTGGTATAGCACGTCTTCCTCTGACACCGCCTGGTATAGCACGTCTTCCTCTGACACCTCCTGGTATAGCACGTCTTCCTCTGACACCGCCTGGTATAGCATGTCTTCCTCTGACACTGCCTGGTATAGCATGTCTTCCTCTGACACCTCCTGGTATAGCATGTCTTCCTCTGACACCGCCTGGTATAGCATGTCTTCCTCTGACACCGCCTGGTATAGCATGGTCTTCCTCTGACACCGCCTGGTATAGCATGTCTTCCTCTGACACCGCCTGGTATAGCATGTCTTCCTCTGACACCGCCTGGTATAGCATGTCTTCCCCTTAGACTCCAAGCTGTGTATCAATATGACGGGGAGATGTCAACACATCCAATTAATTAATTAGTGTTAACGAGCTACAACATCCAGTCATTAAAACGTATCCATGATTAGTCAGCTGAGGAGGATTTATCCTTCTGTCAAATTAGCATGCTACACAGATGCGTCTTTGTCTCAATGACACGTTTGAACAGTCCTTATGATAGATTGTTTAGCTATAGTTTTTATTTATTTATTTATTTATTTATTTTTTATTTTACCCCTCCCCAATTTCGTGGTATCCAATTGTTGTAGTAGCTACTATCTTGTCTCATCGCTACAACTCCTGTACGGGCTCGGGAGAGACGAAGGTTGAAAGTCATGCGTCCTCCGATACACAACCCAACCAAGCCGCACTGCTTCTTAACACAGCGCACAGCCGCACCAATGCGCCGGAGGAAACACCGTGCACCTGGCCACCTTGGTTAGCGTACACTGCGCCCAGCCCGCCACAGGAGTCGCTGGTGCGCGATGAGACAAGGACACCCCTACCGACCAAGCCCTCCCTAACCCGGGCGACGCTAGGCCAATTGTGCGTCGCCCCACGGACCTCCCGGTCGCGGCCGGTTACGACAGAGCCTGGGCACAAACCCAGGGACTCTGATGGCACAGCTGGCGCTGCAGTACAGCGTTTAGCTATAGTTAACACGTTTGAACAGTCCCTACAATAGATTGTTTAGCTATAGTTAACATGTTTGAACAGACCCTAGGCCTAAATGGTTTAGATGTTGTAAACTGGATCATTTTTAACAATAGAGCTGCAAATCATATCTTCTCTAATGCATTATAAACCTGCAGTCTTGGCCCACACAACTTCTCTATCTGCAAAATCGGTGTTAGCATCTATACCTTTTGAATGGAGATGTCCTATACCTTCTGTTCAGATGTCCTATACCTTCTGAATGGAGATGTCCTATACCTTCTGTACAGATGTCCTATACCTTCTGAATGGAGATGTCCTATACCTTCTGTACAGATGTCCTATACCTTCTGAATGGAGATGTCCTATACCTTCTGTACAGATGTCCTATATCTTCTGTACATATGTCCTATACCTTCTGAATGGAGATGTCCTATACCTTCTGTACAGATGTCCTATACCTTCTGAATGGAGATGTCCTATACCTTCTGTACAGATGTCATATACCTTCTGTACAGATGTCCTATACCTTCTGTACAGATGTCCTATACCTTCTGTTCAGATGTCCTATACCTTCTGTACAGATGTCCTATACCTTCTGAATGGAGATGTCCTATACCTTCTGTACAGATGTCCTATACCTTCTGAATGGAGATGTCCTATACCTTCTGTACAGATGTCCTATACCTTCTGTACAGATGTCATATACCTTCTGTACAGATGTCCTATACCTTCTGTACAGATGTCCTATACCTTCTGTACAGATGTCCTATACCTTCTGAATTGAGATGTTCTATACCTCCTGTACAGATGTCCAATACCTTCTGTACAGATGTCATATACCTTCTGTTCAGATGTCCTATACCTTCTGTTCAGATGTCATATACCTTCTGTACAGATAGCCTTTACCTTCTGTTCAGATGTCCTATACCTTCTGAATGGAGATGTCCTATACCTTCTGTACAGATGGCCTATACCTTCTGAATGGAGGTGTCCTATACCTTCTGTACAGATGTCCTATACCTTCTGTACAGATGTCATATACCTTCTGTACAGATGTCCTATACCTTCTGTTCAGATGTCATATACCTTCTGTACAGATGTCCTATACCTTCTGAATGGAGATGTTCTATACCTCCTGTACAGATGTCCTATACCTTCTGTACAGATGCCATATACCTTCTGTTCAGATGTCCTATACCTTCTGTTCAGATGTCATATACCTTCTGTACAGATAGCCTTTACCTTCTGTTCAGATGTCCTATACCTTCTGAATGGAGATGTCCTATACCTTCTGTACAGATGGCCTATACCTTCTGAATGGAGGTGTCCTATACCTTCTGTACAGATGTCCTATACCTTCTGTACAGATGGCCTATACCTTCTGTACAGATGTGCTATACCTTCTGAATGGAGATGTCCTATACCTTCTGTACAGATGGCCTATACCTTCTGTACAGATGTCCTATACCTTCTGTAGAGATGGCCTATACCCTCTGTTCAGATGTCCTATACCTTCTGAAGGGAGATGTGCTATACCTCCTGTACAGATGTCATATACCTTCTGTACAGATGTCCTATACCTTCTGTACAGATGGCCTATACCTTCTGTACAGATGTCCTATACCTTCTGTACAGATGGCCTATACCTTCTGTACAGATGCCCTATACCTTCTGAATGGAGATGTTCTATACCTTCTGTACAGATGTCCTATACCTTCTGTACAGATGTCCTATACCTTCTGTACAGATGCCCTATACCTTCTGAATGGAGATGTCCTATACCTTCTGTACAGATGTCCTATACCTTCTGTACAGATGTCCTATACCTTCTGTACAGATGGCCTATACCTTCTGTACAGATGTCCATGACAGCCAGAGGCTTCTAGAGAGTAACCTACATTTCATTTCACAAACAATGGAGGCAGAGTAGAGTAGGGCAGGCAACCTTTGTCCTATTTCATGGTTTGCCTCAACAGTTTAGGAAGCAAATACGCACGCACGCACACACACACACACACACACACGCACGCACGCACGCACGCACGCACGCACGCACGCACGCACGCACGCACACACACACACACACACACACACGCACACACGCACGCACGCACGCACGCACGCACGCACACGCACACGCACACATACACCCCTGGTGTCCATTGATGGATGGTACAGTACAGTATATTAATATAAATAGTCTTGTGCTGTTGGCCTTTCTCTAAAAGGATCACGTTCCTATCAAACTATTCATATTGAACAAGGCCAACATTTATAAGCTCTCCCTCTATAACCACGTTACATTCTTAGTAAATGACAAGGTCAGAAAATAGGGGGGGGGGGGGGGGGGGGGGGGGGACATTTATGAGTAAAACTAAATATTGGTTAAACGGGTTTTGGCCATGAGATTCATGAGTAGTAATTGAGGAATGGAGGATGGTAGGGATGGAGGGATGAGTTATGGAGGATGGGAGGGATGAGGTATAGAGGATGGGAGGTATGAGGTATAGAGGATGGGAGGGTTAAGGTATAGAGGATGGGAGGGTGAGGTATGGAGAATGGGAGGTATGAGGTATAGAGGATGGGAGGGGTGAGGTATGGAGGATGGGAGGTATGAGGTATAGAGGATGGTAGGGATGGAGGGATGAGTTATGGAGGATGGGAGGGATGAGGTATAGAGGATGGGAGGTATGAGGTATAGAGGATGGGAGGGTTAAGGTATAGAGGATGGGAGGGTGAGGTATGGAGAATGGGAGGTATGAGGTATAGAGGATGGGAGGGGTGAGGTATGGAGGATGGGAGGTATGAGGTATGGAGGATGGGAGGGATGAGGAATAGAGGATGGGAGGGGTGAGGTATGGAGGATGGGAGGGGTAAGGTATGGAGTTATGAAAGCAAGTGGTGAGGGTCGTCATAGGGTAATTGAGGAATGGAGGATGGTAGGGATGGAGGGATGAGTTATGGAGGATGGGAGGGATGAGGTATAGAGGATGGGAGGTATGAGGTATAGAGGATGGGAGGGGTGAGGTATGGAGGATGGGAGGTATGAGGTATGGAGGATGGGAGGTATGGGGTATGGAGGATGGGAGGGTTAAGGTATAGGGGATGGGAGGGTGAGGTATGGAGAATGGGAGGTATGAGGTATAGAGGATGGGAGGGGTGAGGTATGGAGGATGGGAGGTATGAGGTATGGAGGATGGGAGGGATGAGGAATAGAGGATGGGAGGGGTGAGGTATGGAGTTATGAAAGCAAGTGGTGAGGGTCGTCATAGGGTAATTGGAACCCTCAGAGTAGCTAAGGCCGTCATTAACAGAGATCAGGGCTGAGTTGAGCGGTGGCACTGCAGGTTGAGGGCGTGATGCATGGCCGCTCAAGCATCCCAGTGACCAGGAAGTAACACCTTAGAGCGGAACGCTGTTCCCACATTCCCCCACTCCCCCAAGCCAGCCACCAGTTTGGCCTACAGGTCACAATCTGTCCCCCTATTTGACTAGTGTCCAACCATCAGTCGTCTCTTCCCACATTCATCCATTCTAAAAGCCATTCACCAGTAACAGGTCACCAACACATTCTGCAGGGTCACTGAGTTGGTATCAGTCCGTGCCCTAATATTCTGACCTGCTTTATAAACAACGAGCCATTCATTGAAACGGTTTATTTGATTATGAGAATCACATTGAATTCCTTTTTCTTAACGTCTATAAAGTTATGCGCATATTATGCAACAAAATTCAAAAGACCTGAACAGAAAAAACCTTATGCTGGTGGAAACAGCATTCAATATGAGGCTTTATTACCATAATATGTTAATGTGCATTTCCGCATCTCTTATTTCATCATTGATTGGTGCATAATACAGTGTCTTCCAAGGTGAGGCCTTTATTTTTTATTTTATTTTACCTTTATTTTACTAGACAAATTCTTATTTTCAATGACAGCCTAGTAACAGTGGGTTAATTGCCTGTTCAGGGGCAGAACGACAGATTTGTACCTTGTCAGCTCGGGGATTTCGGTTACTAGTCCAACGCTCTAACCACTAGGCTACCCTGCCGCCCCAATGTGATGGGTAACACACAGTGAGTACATCACCTCACGTCATTCCTGCTGCCGCCTTCGGTTGCTACTGTATCAGACAAGCATTATTGAGGCCTTGGTTTATACCTCTGCCTTCTGCAGGGTCGTGACCTTTCAGGGGGCAGGTGCTCAAAATGAATGAGAAAAAAAAAGGGCACCACCACTCGAAGAAAACAATTACTTTCATATCTCGAAATTCATAACATACCAAATGTCTCTGTAATGCCTGAAAATAATCCTATTTATTTCCGCAGCAACACGCCCACTCATCTTCACATTGTAGGCAAGATAATATATGTAGGGATGTTGTGTTTTATTTAAGCATTGGGTTTTATTTGTAAACGTAAACAGGACTCTCAGGACTCTCTTGTAAAATTGAAATAAAACTGTGTGACTCCATGTTTAGTTGGTTATTACTGCATTGTCGGAACTAGAAGCACAAGCATTTCGCTACACTCGCATTAACATCTGCTAACCGTATGTGACAAATACATTTGAGTTGATTGGATTTTGTTTAAAATAAAGGTTAATAAATTAATCGAAATAGTTACAGTGCCTTTTTAAATATTTTACCTTTATTTAACTAGGCAAGTCAGTTAAGAACAAATTCTTATTTACAATGACGGCCTAGGAACAGTGGGTTAACTGCCTGTTCAGGGGCAGAACGACAGATTTGTACCTTGTCAGCTCAGGGGTTTGAACTTGCAACCTTCCGGTTACTAGTCCAACCACTAGGCTACCCTGCCGCCCTGCTCTTGATGCATAATTGACATCAAGAGAAGAGGGTGGGCTATCGGCTGATCATTGACGTTGATGACTGATATAAATCTGCTAGTTAGCTAGCTCCATTTCTTTTAGTGATTTAACTCTGTCTTTCTGCGTCCCTCTGCTGTGGGCATCGGTTAAAATGGACCAAATATTGATGATAACGTAGTTGTTAATCAAAAAATGTTATGCTGCTGTGGCAACACTGTTGATATTTTTTACTACGTAGCTAGCTACTCACTAGGGTTGCATACAGTGCCTTGCGAAAGTATTCGCCCCCCTTGAACTTTGCGACCTTTTGCCACATTTCAGGCTTCAAACATAAAGATATAAAACTGTATTTTTTTGTGAAGAATCAACAACAAGTGGGACACAATCATGAAGTGGAACGACATTTATTGGATATTTCTAACTTTTTTAACAAATCAAAAACTGAAAAATTGGGCGTGCAAAATTATTCAGCCCCTTTACTTTCAGTGCAGCAAACTCTCTCCAGAAGTTCAGTGAGGATCTCTGAATGATCCAATGTTGACCTAAATGACTAATGATGATAAATACAATCCACCTGTGTGTAATCAAGTCTCCGTATAAATGCACCTGCACTGTGATAGTCTCAGAGGTCCGTTAAAAGCGCAGAGAGCATCATGAAGAACAAGGAACACACCAGGCAGGTCCGAGATACTGTTGTGAAGAAGTTTAAAGCCGGATTTGGAAACAAAAAGATTTCCCAAGCTTTTAACATCCCAAGGAGCACTGTGCAAGCGACCACTGTATCAGACCACTGCAAATCTACCAAGACCTGGCCGTCCCTCTAAACTTTCAGCTCATACAAGGAGAAGACTGATCAGAGATGCAGCCAAGAGGCCCATGATCACTCTGGATGAACTGCAGAGATCTACAGCTGAAGTGGGAGACTCTTTCCATAGGACAACAATCTGTTGTATATTGCACAAATCTGGCCTTTATGGAAGAGTGGCAAGAAGAAAGCCATTTCTTAAAGATATCCATAAAAAGTGTTGTTTAAAGTTTGCCACAAGCCACCTGGGAGACACACCAAACATGTGGAAGAAGGTGCTCTGGTCAGATGAAACCAAAATTGAACTTTTTGGAAACAATGCAAGACGTTATGTTTGGCGTAAAAGCAACACAGCTCATCACCCTGAACACACCATCCCCACTGTCAAACATGGTGGTGGCAGCATCATGGTTTGGGCCTGCTTTTCTTCAGCAGGGACAGGGAAGATGGTTAAAATTGATGGGAAGATGGATGGAGCCAAATACAGGACCATTCTGGAAGAAAACCTGATGGAGTCTGCAAAAGACCTGAGACTGGGACGGAGATTTGTCTTCCAACAAGACAATGATCCAAAACATAAAGCAAAATCTACAATGGAATGGTTCAAAAATAAACATATCCAGGTGTTAGAATGGCCAAGTCAAAGTCCAGACCTGAATCCAATCGAGAATCTGTGGAAAGAACTGAAAACTGCTGTTCACAAATGCTCTCCATCCAACCTCACTGAGCTCGAGCTGTTTAGCAAGGAGGAATGGGAAAAAATGTAAGTCTCTCGATGTGCAAAACTGATAGAGACATACCCCAAGCGACTTACAGCTGTAATCGCAGCAAAAGGTGGCGCTACAAAGTATTAACTTAAGGGGGCTGAATAATTTGTTGTTCCACTTGGGCCTCCCGGGTGGCGCAGTGGTTAAGGGCGCTGTACTGCAGCGCCAACTGTGCCATCAGAGTCCCTGGGTTCGCGCCCAGGCTCTGTCGTAACCGGCCGCGACCGGGAGGTCTGTGGGGCGACGCACAATTGGCCTAGCGTCGCCCGGGTTAGGGAGGGCTTGGCCGGTAGGGGTGTCCTTGTCTCATCGCGCACCAGCGACTCCTGTGGCGGGCTGGGCGCAGTGTACGCTAACCAAGGTGGCCAGGTGCACGGTGTTTCCTCCGGTGCATTGGTGCGGCTGGCTTCCGGGTTGGATGTGCGCTGTGTTAAAGAAGCAGCGGCTTGGTTGGTTGTGTATCGGAGGACGCATGACTTTCAACCTTCGTCTCTCCCGAGCCCGTACGGGAGTTGTAGCGATGAGACAAGATAGTAGCTACTACAACAATTGGATACTATGAAATTGGGGAGAAAAAGGGGTAAAAATTCAAAAAAATATATATATCTTGTTCCACTTCATGATTGTGTCCCACTGATTCTTCACAAAAAAAATACAGTTTTATGTTTGAAGCAAAAGGTCGCAAAGTTCAAGGGGGCCGAATACTTTCGCAAGGCACTGTATATTCTGGTATCTTCAAAAAAAACATGTTCCATCCCGAGAATAAAATCACTTTTCTCCACGGTATTTCCTTTAAAAACAGAATATGTCTGGACTTGATTAGAGCTTTGATCAGCATGAAAATTCAAGCCTAATGCTACCTGAGCCTGTTGAGACATATAGTAAAGATAAAGTATGTGGACACCTGCTCGTCCAACATCTCATTCCAAAATCATGGGCATTAATATGGAGTTGGTTCCCTCTTTGCTGTTATAACAGCCTCCACTCTTCTGGGAAGGTTTTCCACTAGATGTTGGAACATTGCTGCTATAACTGCCTCCACTCTTCTGGGAAGGTTTTCCACTAGATGTTGGAACATTGCTGCTATAACTGCCTCCACTCTTCTGGGAAGGCTTTCCACTAGATGTTGGAACATTGCTGCTATAACAGCCTCCATTCTTCTGGGAAGGTTTTCCACTAGATGTTGGAACATTGCCGCGGGGACTTGCTTCCATTCAGCCACAAGAGCATTTAGTGAGGTCGGGCACCGATGTTGGGCGATTAGACCTGGCTAGCAGTCAGTGTTCCAAATAATCCCAAAGGTGTTTGATGGGGTTGAGATCAGGGATCTGTGCAGGCCAGTCAAGTTCTTCCACACCAAACTCGACAATCCATTTCTGTATGGACCTCGCTTTGTACACCGGGGCATTGTCATGCTGAAACAGGAAAGGCCCTTCCCCAAACTTTTGCCACAAAGTTATAATTGTCTATAATGTATGCTGTAGCATTAAGATTTCCCTTCACTGGAACTAAGGGGCCTAGCCCGAACCATGAAAAACAGCCCCAGATCATTATTCCTCCTCCACCAAACTTTACAGTTGGCACTATGCATTGGGGCAGGTAGTGTTCTCCTGACATCCACCAAAGCCAGATTTGTCCGTTGAATTGCCAGATGGTAACGCGTAATTCATCACTCCAGAGAAATCATACCCACTGCTCCAGAGTCCAATGGAGGCAAGCTGAACACCACTCCAGCCGGCGCTTGGCCATGCCCATGGTGATCTTAGGCTTGTGTGAGGCTGCTCTGCCATGGAAACCCATTTCATGAAGCTCTTGACAAACAGTTATTGGGCTGATGTTGCTTCCAGAGGCAGTTTGGAACTCTATAGGGAGTGTTGCAACCGAGGACAGATGATTTTTACGCGCTACGCGCTTCAGCACTCGGCGGTCCGTTTCTGTGAGCTTGTGTGGACTACCACTTCACGGCTGAGCCGTTGTTTCTCCTAGGCCCTTCCACTTCACAATAACAGCACTTACAGTTGACCAAGGCAGCACTAGCCGGGCAGAAATTTGACAAACTGACTTGTTGGAAAGGTGGCATCCTATGACGGTGCCACATTGAAAGTCACTGAGCTCTTCAGTAAGGCCATTCTACTACCAATGTTTGTCTATGGAGATTGCATAGCTGTGTGCTCGATTTTATATACCTGTCAGCATATGGTGTGGCTGAAATAGACAAATCCACTCATAGGGTGTCCACATACTTTTGTGAGTATATATATATATATATATATATATGATAGTGTATTTTATGTATTTTATGAGCTAAAGACATGTTTTTATGAAGCCAAGACCAAAACAGCTCAAATGATTGTGCAGCAATACATCGATAGCACATTAGGTACTATGCTCTCCTGGGTAAATAAATTAAACATAAACATTAAACAAGGTCCAACAAGGCTAATAATTTTTCATTTTTTGATCTGTTAAAAAAGTTTGAAATATCCAATAAATGTTGTTCCACTTGGGCCTCCCGGGTGGCGCAGTGGTTAAGGGCGCTGTACTGCAGCGCCAACTGTGCCATCAGAGTCCCTGGGTTCGCGCCCAGGCTCTGTCGTAACCGGCCGCGACCGGGAGGTCTGTGGGGCTACGCACAATTGGCCTAGCGTCGCCCGGGTTAGGGAGGGCTTGGCCGTAGGGGTGTCCTTGTCTCATTGCGCACCAGCGACTCCTGTGGCGGGCTGGGCGCAGTGTACGCTAACCAAGGTGGCCAGGTGCACAGTGTTTCCTCCGGCGCATTGGTGCGGGTTGGATGTGCGCTGTTTGAAAGGGTGTCCACATATTTTTGAGAGTGGACTGTATTACTGTACTGTATTATACTAGAATTACGTACCTTGTTCAAACGATGACGAGAACATGTGATGTTGGTGCAGGAAACGTGTCTGACAACGTTAGCGAAATTTAGATTTGAGATTTAATTTTGAAATATAACAGGACCTATTTGACAGTTGTATATTTAGTAGGCTGACGCATACATACCTTCCATAATAATTCCCCTGATGTTGCGTGACGTGGGTATTACTCTTTCTTTATAGTGGCATCAATCCTTCCGTGCTTTCAACAGTTAAATGAAATTAGTTTTATTGTCCTTATCGTCATCATTGGAATGACATGCTTGAATAATACTGGACTACAATAAGACGTAGAGGCCTTCACTTCTCATCACGAAGATTGAATGGTTATGGGTCTGAATAAACAACTGTTATAGCTTACGCAATCGACCCTGCTCGCGTCTTTCAAACTCCTATTGACTGCTGTATTTAACATTCAGTAAATAAGAGCTTGCGTCCCTCATCGAATAGTCTATTAGTATAAGAAATGCAATTTGTTTTTTTTTAAATCCAGCAAGCTATTCTAGTCTAGCTTTTCCTGGAACTCCAAGAGCTAAGAAGCATTTATTTGTATTTTTATGAGAGGCCAGGGGAGTGCAGCAGTAATTGGAGGACCATTTTTAAAAAATTATATTTTTTAGATAAAACTATACTAAACAGCAAAAAAAGAAACGTCCTCTCACTGTCAACAGTATTTATTTTCAGAAAATGTAACATGTGTAAATATTTGTATGACCATTACAAGATTCAATAACTGAGACATAAACTGAACAAGTTCCACAGACATGGGACTAACAGAAATGGGGGGGGGGGGGGGGGGGGTCAAAAATCAAAAGAAACAGTCAGTAACGATGTTATCGTTCAAGCTCATTTTTCAAAATAAATGCCTGAAACTATGTCTGAAGACTGTTGACACCTTGAGGAAGCGATATGAAAAGGAATATGGTTCATATCCCTTTAAATCCAGCAAAGGGAGGCTATGGAACATGGAGTTTTCAAAATAGAAGCCACTTCCTGTTTTGATTTTCCTCAGGGTTTCGCCTGCAATATCAGTTCTCTTATACTCACAGACAATATTTTGACAGTTTTGGAAACGTTAGAGTGTTTTCTATCCAATATTAATAATAATATGCATATATTAGCAACTGATGGCGCCTTTTCATCCAAGCTACTCAATACTGCACCTGCAGCAATAAAAAGTTAACGACCGCTCCACAGGTGTTGATTCATTGTTTATGGTTCATTGAACAAGAATGGGAAACCGTGTTAAAACCCTTTACAATGAAGATCTGTGAAAGACAGGGTCTTGAAAAAGGGACGTTAATTTTTTTGCCGAGTTTATATACAGTACCAGTCAAAAGTTTGGACACACCTACTCATTCAAGCGTTTCTTTATTTTTTTTTTACTATTTTGTACATTGTAGAATAATAATGAAGACATCAAAACTACAAAATAGCACATATGGAATCATGTAGTGACCAAAAAAAAGTGTTAAACAAAACAAAGTATATTTGAGATGATAGATTCTACAAAGTAGCCACCCTTTGACTTGATGACAACTTTACACACTCTTTGGCATTCTCTCAACCAGCTTCATGAGGTAGTCACCTGGAATGCATTTCAATTAACAGGTGCGGTTGGTTAAAAGTTTATTTGTGGGATTTAATTTATGAGGCCAAGCTGATGAAAAAAGAAATCGTCGTATTAAATGTCAACAAACGCCACTGGAGTGCAGGACTGTACTTGGCCGCCTCGCTTCGCGTTCCTAGGAAACTATGCAGTTTTTTGTTTTTTTACGTGTTATTTCTTACATTAGTACCCCAGGTCATCTTAGGTTTCATCACATACAGTCGAGAAGAACTACTGAATATAAGATCAGCGTCAACTCACCATCAGTACGACCAAGAATACGCTTTTCGCGACGCGGATCCTGTGCTCTGCCTTACAAACAGGACAACGGAGTGGATCCCATGCAGCGACCCAAAAAAACGACTCCGAAAAAGAGGGAAACGAGGCGGTCTTCTGGTCAGACTCCGGAGACGGGCACACCGTGCACCATTCCCTAGCATTCTTCTTGCCAATGTCCAGTCTCTTGACAACAAGGTTGATGAAATCCGAGCAAGGGTAGCATTCCAGAGGGACATCAGAGACTGTAACGTTCTTTGCGTCACGGAAACGTGGCTTACTGGAGAGACGCTATCCGAAGCGGTGCAGCCAACAGGTTTCTCCACGCATCGCGCAGACAGGAAAAAACATATTTCTGGTAAAAAGAGGGGCGGGGGCGTATGCCTTATGACTAACGTGACATGGTGTGATGAAAGAAACATACAGGAACTCAAATCCTTCTGTTCACCTTTAGAATTCCTCACAATCAAATGTAGACCGCATTATCTACCAAGAGAATTCTCTTCGATTATAATCACAGCCGTATATATCCCCCCCCAAGCAGACACATCGTTGGCTCTGAATGAACTTTATTTGACTCTTTGCAAACTGGAAACCATTTATCCAGAGGCTGCATTCATTGTAGCTGGGGATTTTAACAAGGCTAATCTGAAAACAAGACTCCCCAAATTTTATCAGCATATCGATTGCGCAACCAGGGGTGGAAAGACCTTGGATCATTGTTACTCTAACTTCCGCGACGCATATAAGGCCCTGCCCCGCCCCCCTTTCGGAAAAGCTGACCACGACTCCATTTTGTTGATCCCTGCCTACAGACAGAAACTAAAACAAGAGGCTCCCATGCTGAGGTCTGTCCAACGCTGGTCCGACCAAGCTGACTCCACACTCCAAGACTGCTTCCATCACGTGGACTGGGACATGTTTCGTATTGCGTCAGACAACAACATTGACGAATACGCTGATTCGGTGTGCGAGTTCATTAGAACGTGCGTTGAAGATGTCGTTCCCATAGCAACGATTAAAACATTCCCTAACCAGAAACCGTGGATTGATGGCAGCATTCGTGTGAAACTGAAAGCGCGAACCACTGCTTTTAATCAGGGCAAGGTGTCTGGTAACATGACCGAATACAAACAGTGCAGCTATTCCCTCCGCAAGGCTATCAAACAAGCTAAGCGTCAGTACAGAGACAAAGTAGAATCTCAATTCAACGGCTCAGACACAAGAGGCATGTGGCAGGGTCTACAGTCAATCACGGACTACAGGAAGAAATCCAGCCCAGTCACGGACCAGGATGTCCTGCTCCCAGGCAGACTAAATAACTTTTTTGCCCGCTTTGAGGACAATACAGTGCCACTGACACGGCCTGCAACGAAAACTTGCGGTCTCTCCTTCACTGCAGCCGAGGTGAGTAAGACATTTAAACGCGTTAACCCTCGCAAGGCTGCAGGCCCAGACGGCATCCCCAGCCGCGCCCTCAGAGCATGCGCAGACCAGCTGGCCGGTGTGTTTACGGACATATTCAATCAATCCCTATACCAGTCTGCTGTTCCCACATGCTTCAAGAGGGCCACCATTGTTCCTGTTCCCAAGAAAGCTAAGGTAACTGAGCTAAACGACTACCGCCCCGTAGCACTCACTTCCGTCATCATGAAGTGCTTTGAGAGACTAGTCAAGGACCATATCACCTCCACCCTACCTGACACCCTAGACCCACTCCAATTTGCTTACCGCCCAAATAGGTCCACAGACGATGCAATCTCAACCACACTGCACACTGCCCTAACCCATCTGGACAAGAGGAATACCTATGTGAGAATGCTGTTCATTGACTACAGCTCGGCATTCAACACCATAGTACCCTCCAAGCTCGTCATCAAGCTCGAGACCCTGGGTCTCGACCCCGCCCTGTGCAACTGGGTACTGGACTTCCTGACGGGCCGCCCCCAGGTGGTGAGGGTAGGCAACAACATCTCCTCCCCGCTGATCCTCAACACTGGGGCCCCACAAGGGTGCGTTCTGAGCCCTCTCCTGTACTCCCTGTTCACCCACGACTGCGTGGCCACGCACGCCTCCAACTCAATCATCAAGTTTGCGGACGACACAACAGTGGTAGGCTTGATTACCAACAACGACGAGACGGCCTACAGGGAGGAGGTGAGGGCCCTCGGAGTGTGGTGTCAGGAAAATAACCTCACACTCAACGTCAACAAAACTAAGGAGATGATTGTGGACTTCAGGAAACAGCAGAGGGAACACCCCCCTATCCACATCGATGGAACAGTAGTGGAGAGGGTAGCAAGTTTTAAGTTCCTCGGCATACACATCACAGACAAACTGAATTGGTCCACTCACACAGACAGCATTGTGAAGAAGGCGCAGCAGCGCCTCTTCAACCTCAGGAGGCTGAAGAAATTTGGCTTGTCACCAAAAGCACTCACAAACTTCTACAGATGCACAATCGAGAGCATCCTGGCGGGCTGTATCACCGCCTGGTACGGCAACTGCTCCGCCCTCAACCGTAAGGCTCTCCAGAGGGTAGTGAGGTCTGCACAACGCATCACCGGGGGCAAACTACCTGCCCTCCAGGACACCTACACCACCCGATGTCACAGGAAGGCCATAAAGATCATCAAGGACATCAACCACCCGAGCCACTGCCTGTTCACCCCGCTATCATCCAGAAGGCGAGGTCAGTACAGGTGCATCAAAGCTGGGACCGAGAGACTGAAAAACAGCTTCTATCTCAAGGCTATCAGACTGTTAAACAGCCACCACTAACATTGAGTGGCTGCTGCCAACACACTGACACTGACTCAACTCCAGCCACTTTAATAATGGGAATTGATGGGAAATGATGTAAATATATCACTAGCCACTTTAAACAATGCTACCTTATATAATGTTACTTACCCTACATTATTCATCTCATATGCATACGTATATACTGTACTCTATATCATCGACTGTATCCTTATGTAATACATGTATCACTAGCCACTTTAACTATGCCACTTTGTTTACATACTCATCTCATATGTATATACTGTACTCGATACAATCTACTGTATCTGCCTATGCTGCTCTGTACCATCACTCATTCATATATCCTTATGTACATATTCTTTATCCCCTCACACTGTGTACAAGACAGTAGTTTTGGAATTGTTAGTTAGATTACTTGTTGGTTATTACTGCATTGTCGGAACTAGAAGCACAAGCATTTCGCTACACTCGCATTAACATCTGCTAACCATGTGTATGTGACAAATAAAATTTGATTGATTGATTGATTGATTGGAGCGTATTGCACAAGAGACAGACGCTATAAGTTACATTTTTTTAAAATCCTCATATTTTTTAAATATTTTTTTTATTTCACCTTTATTTAACCAAGTAGGCAAGTTGAGAACAAGTTCTCATTTACAACTGCGACCTGGCCAAGATAAAGCAAAGCAGTACGACACATACAACGACACAGAGTTACACATGGAGTAAAACAAACATACAGTCAATAATACAGTATAAACAAGTCTATATACGATGTGAGCAAATGAGGTGAGATAAGGGAGGTAAAGGCAAAAAAAAGGCCACACAATACCCCATAATGACAAAGTGCAAATAGGTTTTTGTTTCCATTTATCATTTATTTTATTGAACCTTTATTTAACTAGGCAAATCAGTTAAGAACAAATTCTTATTTACAATGACGGCCTACCCTGGCCAAACCCTAACCCGGACAGCGCTGGGCCAATTGTGCGCTGCCCTATTGGACTCCCCATCACAGCCGGTTGTGATACAGCCTGGAATCAAACCAGAGTATGTAGTGATGCCTCTGCGCTACTCAGGAGCCCATCATCCGTGAGATGTTTCTACAACTTGATTGGAGTCCACCTGTGGTAAATTCAATTGTTTGGACAAGATTTGGAAAGGCACACAACTGTCTTTATAAGGTCCCATAGTTGACAGTGCATGTCAGAGCAAATACCAAGCCATTAGGTCGAAGGAATTGTCCGTAAAGCTCCAAGACAAGATTGTATCTAAGCACAGATCTGGGGAAGGGTACCAAAAAATTTCTGCAGAATTGAAGGTCTCCATCATTCTTAAATGGAAAAAGTTTAGAACCACCAAGACTCCTCTTGGAGCTGGCCGCCCGGCCAAACTGAGCAATCAGGGATAAGGGCCTTGGTCGTCAGTGAGATGATCAAGAACCTGATGGTCACTCTGACAGAGCTCCAGAGTTCCTCTGTGGAGATGGGAGAACCTTCCAGAAGGACAACCATCTCTGCAGCACTACACCATTCAGGCCTTTATGGTAAAGTGGCCAGATGGAAGCCACTCTTCAGTAAAAGGTACATGACAGCTTGCTTGGAGTTTGCCAAAAGGCACCTAAAGGACTTTCAAATCATGAGAAACAAGATTGCCAAGAGTCACATCTGGAGGAAACCTGGCATCATCCCTACGGTGAAGCATGTTGGTGACAACATCATGCTGTGGGTATGTTTTTCAGCGACAGGGACTGAGAGACTAGTCAGGATCGAGGGAAAGATGAACGGGGCAAGTACAGAAAGCGACGCTCCCCATCCAACCTAACAGAGCTTGAGAGGATCTGCAGAGAAGAATGGGAGAAACTCCACGAATACAGGTGTGCCAAACTTGTAATACCCAAGAAGACTCGAGGCTGTAATTGCTGCCAAAGGAGCTTCAACAAAGTACTGAGTAAAGGGTCTGAATACTTATGTAAATGTGATATTTTTATAAAAGTGCAACGTTTCTAAAAAAAACAGTTTTTGCTTTGTCATTATGGGGTATTGTGATGTCATTATGGGGTATTGTGATGAGTGTGTAGATTGATGAGGAAAAAAACGATTTAATAAATTTTAGAAGAAGGCTGTAATGTAACAAAATGTGGAAAAGGTCAAGGGTTCTGAATACTTTTCAAATGCACTGTATATTGAGGCGCAACCGGGCTATGTACAGGGCAGATCAGCAACCGGGCTATGTACAGGGCAGATCAGCAACCGGGCTATGTACAGGGCAGATCAGCAACCGGGCTATGTACAGGGCAGATCAGCAACCGGGCTATGTACAGGGCAGATCAGCAGGCTCAACCAACGGATAGGATGCGGGGTGGCGAACTTGTTGACAACTTGCGGACAGCGACAAAACAACAATGACAAAAAATTGTATGTAAAAAATATATATACCATCACCTAAAACAGCACTTGTACAGCACTTGTACAGGTAGAGCTCTATCTGTGCTGGTACCTGGCCTTCTGCTTCCCATGGGCATCAAACCAGCTCCTCTCTCCCAATGGGCAGGAGAGACATCTCCCATGGTGTGTTCTCATCCATCTGTTTAACTATGACAATATTATAACCTACTTACAATTATTGTAATAACAATGTCTAATATGCCATTTAGCATACACTTTTTTTTCCCCCAAAGCGACTTGTAGACATTTTTGTATAGTAATTGTGTTATTGTGACAATAATACAAATCTCATTTTATTGGTCACATACACATATTTAGCAGATGTTATTGCAGGTGTAGCGAAATGCTTGTGTAACACACAAAAACAGGTTCTGGGCTAATAATGTAAGAAATAACAATAGTAATGATTATGTTTTAATTATAAAAATCAGCATCATATAATATCGCTTGGAAATTCAACATCAGAGCAACGTGTGTGATCGACCAAAATACCTTATCTAATGTTTCCGTAGGGAGCCGAGCAAATCCGAGCGCTGCCGAAAACCCTCGTTTCCAACCTGTGAACGAGCCGAGAGGCAGAAGCGTGACTGAAGGGGGACGAAAGAAGAAATAACTCCTTTACGGACGGAGTGTACCACGGTGGCGAGACTATGAACATGCAAGTAGTTAGCCAGAACTGCTTCTTCAAGAGGAAGGAGGATTCGTAAATCTTTAGAAGAGATTTGCTCCTTATTCAAGGAATTATATTAAAGACATTTTTGTTAACCCAGGATTATTCTACCGCGTGGTGCACTCTTAGTAGCTAAAGAAGAGGACTCCTTAGCTCCGTTGTAATTCTGATTTACTTGGAAGGTTGGTTGGCTTCTCGACGTTTTGAAAAGTGGATTTTTACCTTACCAGCTGCGGAAGTGGGTGACCGAACGAAGTTGTTTCTGTGCGAGCAGAGAAACAGTGAGTAACGTTATCTACACCGTTATATGTATTTGTTGTTTTGCTCTTTCCCCCCCTCCCCCTTAGAAGGTTGCATCGCAATTCTTATGCAGTCTTGGATGAAACATTTTGAGTATAAGTTGGAATGGCATTGAATAAATTACATATTTGGGAAGAGAATAAATTTGCCAAGGTATAGAAAAGGGCAGTTTCATGTGACCAATTGACAATTTCGCTGGTTGTTTAATCTCTTAACGTTAGCTAGCTAATCAAATCGGGTTAGCTAAATTAGCTAGTTAATCAGTCTGCCAGACAGACCGCTAACCAGCCAGTTAGCCACGCATGCAGTCTGTGCACTGGCACTGTCTAGCTGCTGGTTTCATCCATAACTAGCTTGGTAACTATATTCTAGCTCTAGTTTTTAGCTAGATCCCTGTAATGTGAAGTTGAGTAAACTCAGCTAGGTATACTATTATATTGTGATGCATTTGTGAAAGGGCAATGGTTTTTAAACTTAAAATAAAAAAAAGCTAGGATAGTTAGCTTTCTATCTTAGTTAGCTAGTTGTCTTTAACGAATTGCACGGTTGTGCACATTCTGCATGCATTCGTGGTTGGAGGTGTAGATTTGAACGGGTTTGCTGCTTGAGTTGCGGTTGCAGGAATATTGGCTCGGGCAGCGTGCTGCTGCTGTTCGTTCCTCAAAGGTTTAGCTTGCTATGCGAGTTTGAAATGAATGTATACATGAAATGTGTCGCTACAGTGCACATACTATACTTCAATGTTGTATATGAACAGTGTTGTCAACTTCCTGTAGATCTGCAGTCATATATATATATATATATATGTTATACCCCGTAATATAATATTGTCATGCAGAATACTGCAAAAGGATGGGCGGGAGCTATTCTGTACAAAATGTTATTGTGGGTCAAATTATTTTCGCATGTTGGCATAATCGAATTTCTTGTTGATTCTCTCTGTAGTTGACATTGGGATGCTGTAACAGTGAATTACTTTGAATTGTTAATATCTCCATGGCTACCGTTTTGAAACTGCTTTCCGAAGCGGTGTACCTAAAGACTATTCATGAACATTTTTGTTGTTGCCTGATTCAGACTACTCACCGCCTCTCCCCTCGGTGATTATAGGACTAGTAGATTATTTCGGGAGAATAAACGAGAATTCCACCTGCATGCAGTGTCACTCGGCAGATACAACCAATGCCGTTGTTGTGTTAGAAAGGGAGGCTACTAATTTAGCTTATACAATTTATGTTCAAGAATAAGATGCACTTTTTTTTTCTCCTCACAATTCGTTCAACCGATGTGTATTGGCGACTTTTCAACCAACCGGTCATGGATTTGCTCATCGACAGATTTTCTATGATAAAACTGATAATGACTCGCTTCTTGACCATCTGAGAGCAGGCAGAGGTGAGAGATTTACACGGAAGAAAAATATAAACGCAACATATAAAGTGTTGGTCCCATGTTTCATGAGCTGAAAAAAAATCCTCAATGTTCCATACCTACAAAAAGCTTATTTCACTCACATTTTGTACACAAATTTGTTTTATATCCCTGTTCGTGAGCATTTCTCATTTTCCAAGATAATCCATCCAGTTGACAGGTGTGGCATATCAAGTAGCTGATTAAATGGCATGATCATTACACAGGTGCACTTTGTGTTGGGGACAATAAAATAACACTTTTTTTTTAAAATGTGCAGTTGACACACTGACTGCAGGAATGTCCACCAGAGCTGTTAATGTTTATTTCTCTACCGTAAACTGCCTCCAATGTTGTTTTTAGGTTTTGTGAGTGGAAACTTGGAACGTTGTGAGAAATATTTTACAGTGAACACTGAAGCTGTGTACCCTTACAGTTTTAAACAGTAGCCAATAGGCTATTGTGGCTATTGGAGCATAGTGTAGGCCTACCAACAAAACCAATGGAGCAAATCTCATAACATTTTCACGTGGAAATAGCTTTTTGATTTCAATGATATAGCCTACAGTAGCCTATATGTAGTGTTCAGTGCAGGCCTACATTGCATGAGACTTTTTCTTTACATTATGAAGGACTTGACATTAAAAAAAAACTTGGTCTGTAACACAATGGGCCAAATAGGTGACTGTACATTTTATTGTGTTGTATGATGCATTATTATTACCATACAGATAATTCGACAATGTAGACTACTCCTCTATTGGTTTATTTGCATTTTCAAACCTTTTCTCAAAATACAACACTGTCCCTTTAATTACGACGTAACCTTTTTACCTGAGTGGCTTTTCAACGACAGCTGGAAATGTAGCCTATATGTTTTGTGGTCTTGCTGACGTATACTTTATCTATAACTGAGCTAATAACTCGCTAACTAGCAAAGAATATCATCAAATGTGCCCAGACGCTGCGCTCTGATCTGATCTGAAAAACGCTTTCACTCGCAAGTGATTAAAAAAAGACCGCTCGTGGGCTACCCAAGCCAATAGAATTCTACTCCGTTACGCTCGGGGTTCTGCCTCTGCCTACAATGAAATTACAGACTCAATCTTGCAAAGTTAGATTTGTTTTTGTTTTTTTGTTGCATTGAAAATAAGCTAATATAATGCTGATTCGATCACAGAAAAAAAAATGTTGGATCTATATAGTACAAACTAATGGGGCGAACTCAGTGAAGTTCAGCGTCTGTGCGGCATTCCTGGAGGAGGTGCGCGGCTGGGCATGCCTGCAGTTTAGAGGGAACATTGCCTGTGGGATCCTCTGAGTGGATGGGGGGAGGGGGGGGCACTAAGGAGTATTTCTGTCTGTAATAAAGACCTTTTGTGGGGGAAAACTATTTCTGATTGGCTGGGCCTGGCTCCCCAGTAGGAGGGCCCATGGCTGCACCCCTGCCCAGTCATGTGAAATCCATAGATTAGGGCCTAATTAATTTATTTCAATTGACTGATTTCCTTATATGAACTGTAACTCAGTAAAATATTTGAAACAAGTTGCATGTTGTTTTTTTTAATATTTTTGTTCAGTATATTTGCCAAGGTCTTACAGCCAGTGCAGAAACAACATTGAACCACTTCGATGTCTATGCATTTGCTGCGAGTACTGTAGACAGACAACGTTGTAATAATTATGTAATGAAGTGTTATAATGATCTGAGAGTGGAGGGGGATAAACCTTCTGATACTGTAAATGCCACCCTTCACAGTAGACTTCTTGGACCACGACCGGAAAAAGACCCGATCATTAAAAAAAATTATAATAATTGGGAACCCGTTCCCGTCTCGATTGGACCCGAGTGACAAAAAAATTATGTTTATGAGCCAAGTTGCTCTTCTGGTTAATGAATAGGTCTTTATATTGTATGTTGACTAGGTCTTCTGTAAGTCAATACAAGTACCTTATTAGCGTAAAATAAATATGTTATAGGCTATGCAGAGCCGTGGTCGGGTCCACTCGGGTCTATCAGCTGTAGTTACATAGGGCCCTGGTGGGTCTCGGTTTATTCGGGTTCGGGTGGACCCATGAAGACCTACTACACAGCTCTGGCTGTTAGCAAGCTTTTAAAAGTTATCGGCAGGTAAGGGTGCTCTCGAGCGGCTAGATGTTCTTTACCATTCAGCCATCAGATTTGCCACCAATGCTCCTTATAGGACACATCACTGCACTCTATACCCTTCTGTAAACTGGTCATCTCTGTATACCCATTGCAAGACCACCTGGTTGATGCTTATTTATAAAATCCTCTTAGGCCCCCCATCCCTATCTGAGATATCTACTGCGGCCCTCATCCTCCACATACAACACCCGTTCTGCAAGTCACATTCTGTTAAAGGTCCACAAAGCACACACATCCCTGGGTCGCTTGTCTTTTCAGTTCGCTGCAGCTAGCGACTGGAACGAGCTGCAACAAACACTGAAACTGGACAGTTTTATCTCAATCTCTTCATTCAAAGACTCAATCGTGGACACTCTCACTGACAGTTGTGGCTGCGTAGTGTGATGTATTGTTGTCTCTACCAGTCTTGCCCTTTGTGCTGTTGTCTGTGACCAATAATGTGTGTACCATGTTTTGTGCTGCTACCATGTTGTTGTTATGTTGTGTTGCTACCACGCTGTGTTGTTGTCTTTAGGTCTCTCTTTATGTAGTGTTGCGTTGTCTCTCTCGTCGGGATGCATGTTTTGTCCGGTCTGAGTGGACTGGCCCATTGCCGGTCTGAGTGGACTGGCCCATTGCCGGTCTGAGTGGACTGGCCCATTGCCGGTCTGAGTGGACTGGCCCATTGCCGGTCTGAGTGGACTGGCCCATTGCCGGTCTGAGTGGACTGGCCCATTGCTGGTCTGAGTGGACTGGCCCATTGCCGGTCTGAGTGGACTGGTCCATTGCCGGTCTGAGTGGACTGGCCCATTGCCGGTCTGAGTGGACTGGCCCATTGCCGGTCTGAGTGGACTGGCCCATTGCCGGTCTGAGTGGATTGGCCCATTGCCGGTCTGAGTGGACTGGTCCATTGCCGGTCTGAGTGGACTGGTCCATTGCCGGTCTGAGTGGACTGGTCCATTGCCGGTCTGAGTGGACTGGCCCATTGCCGGTCTGAGTGGACTGGCCCATTGCGGAGGCCACGGCGATCACACACCAGTATCACTAGTAGTACATTTACCGTTAATTCCCATAATTTATCATCTACAATGTTTGTTTGATTATGGTAATTTATGTTCATGTGTTGAATATATTATTATTACAGTCTTAGTGTTGTCATTGTTGGAGTGGACATGTTGTTTACAGAGCAAACAACCTAGGCTACACTTGTGAGAACGTTTTTTTGGTTTATTTCATTCCATTTGGAGCGCTCCTGTCAATCTTCAGTAAGGACACGCACCTGATTACACATAGAAAATAGGCCTAGGCTACTTGACCTGCGTGCAAATGTAGGCCTATAAATGTGCCCATTTGGGGACCTGATCTATCACTGTGGAGCTTCTTAAAAATGTTTTTTTTTTGCCTTAAACAGCAAGAAAACAAAGTCTGTTTTTGCATCCCAATGACAATAGTTCTTCAACGTAGCATATTTAAAAATATTTCCAGCTCCCTCCCTTTCGATAACCACTCAGCATGAAAAGGGGAAAAAATGTCATGTCAGACCCGGTGGAAGCGTCATAAAATAGGCCTACCTGATTACTTCTTATTCCTTGCTCAAATAGTCTACAGCTGTGTCCTTCCCAGGCGCAGGAAACTTTGAGGGCACCGAAATATTTGATACAATGTTGCAAGTTTTCTATCAGAAGCTTCTGGGCCAGACCAAGTTAATAGTTGATACAATGTTGCAAGTTTTCTATCAGAAGCTTCTGGGCCAGACCAAGTTAATAGTTGATACAATGTTGCACGTTTTCTATCAGAAGCTTCTGGGCCAGACCAAGTTAATAGTTGATACAATGTTGCAAGTTTTCTATCAGAAGCTTCTGGGCCAGACCAAGTTAATAGTTGATACAATGTTGCACGTTTTCTATCAGAAGCTTCTGGGCCAGACCAAGTTAATAGTTGATACAATGTTGCAAGTTTTCTATCAGAAGCTTCTGGGCCAGACCAAGTTAATAGTTGATACAATGTTGCAAGTTTTCTATCAGAAGCTTCTGGGCCAGACCAAGTTAATAGTTGATACAATGTTGCAAGTTTTCTATCAGAAGCTTCTGGGCCAGACCAAGTTAATAGTTGATACAATGTTGCAAGTTTTCTATCAGAAGCTTCTGGGCCAGACCAAGTTAATAGTTGATACAATGTTGCAAGTTTTCTATCAGAAGCTTCTGGGCCAGACCAAGTTAATAGTTGATACAATGTTTCAAGTTCTTTGCAAACATGCCATGCATAGCCAATGTGATTAGTAGGATATTTATTTTTTATCAGGATTTTTTCTACCCGCGGACTGCAATGTTTTTATTTGTGGGCTTTATGTAGTCTATTTTTTTTATTTTTACATGTTGGCAATAGAAGTTACTTTTAGATTTGTATAATTTTCATTTAGATATAATTTTGACATAGATTTTGAGATTTGAAGACTTTATTACAAATGAAATGAAACTGTTCCATGAAAGTGTGTGTATATAAAAAGATAACTTGGCACGAGGATCAGTAGAAATGGTAGGATAACTTGGCACGCGGATCAGTAGAAATGGTAGGATAACTTGGCACGCGGATCAGTAGAAATGGTAGGATAACTTGGCACGCGGATCAGTAGAAATGGTAGGATAACTTGGCACGCGGATCAGTAGAAATGGTAGGATAACTTTGCACGCCAAATGGAAAAGGTTGCTGACCGCTGGTGTAGCTTATTACCCAGTAATTTCAGGAGCATAATGGTAGAATCTGTGAAGGCTGGCAGCAGTGGGAGAATGAGGGTCTGCTGGGGAACAGGTTTATTTCTTCTGGTTAGGCTATATTGATCTCTGGATCCCTCTTTGGTAATTTGTGTCTTAATTTTTATTGGCAGTGCTTAAAGCATCAGACAAGCTCAGTAGCCTACATATAGTTAATTTTATTCAAACAGGATGACAAAAAAACACGTAAAAAAAAAATGTTGATTGGTAGAAAGAACAGACGACTCTCGGTCGACTAAGATTGTTTTTAGTCAGGGACAGCCCTACTAGGCAGTGACCCAGTAGAGAGCCAAAGGTAATGAGAGGGCAGGGCTGGCTTGGTTGGTTTCTTGGAATTGCATCAGAAGTTTAGTGAAATTGAATTAAGGGGCACATCTTGCTGCATAGCCTCGTTCTGTGTGTGTACTGTCTAGCTAGCAGCACAGCTAAGTTCTCTCTGACTGAGAGAGAACAAAGTAGCTTATAGCTGTTTTGTGTGTGGTGTATGACAACAATATTAATAAGGGGCTCTGGATAAGAGCGTCTGCTAAATGACTAACATTTACAAATGTAAAAGTCCATTTTCTTTCTCTCCCAGTGTTAAGACCCATTTTAAACTATTCTCTCACTACAGGGTAGAACATTTGTAAACAAAAACAAAAAAGTATTTGTCATTGTTTACAGTCAGTGTCTCCCTGGGAGAAAAAAAACAAGCAGCTACTGTCACTAGTCACAGTGGAATGAAAGGATACAGAGGAGGAACGCTGAACGAGTGTGTAGAGAGAGAGAGGGAACGCTGAACGAGTGGGTAGAGAGAGAGAGGGAACGCTGAACGAGTGGGTAGAGAGAGAGAGGGAACGTTGAATGAGTGGGCAGAGAGAGGGAACGTTGAACGAGTGGGTAGAGAGAGAGGGACCGTTGAACGAGTGTGTAGAGAGAGAGGGAACGTTGAACGAGTGGGTAGAGAGAGAGAGGGAACGTTGAACGAGTGTGTAGAGAGAGAGGGAACGTTGAACGAGTGGGTAGAGAGAGGGAACATTCCATCGTCAATAAAACACCTGTGGTGTCATCGACTGGCTCTAGGGCTGGAACAAGGCCTGTCAATCATTTAAGTGACTGGGCTGCTGTGTTGGTGAGTGATGTCTTGTCTGTGAGGGGGAGGTGCAGTACCAGAACCTAGTAGGTCGTATGTATGAAGAGGAGTTTAATGTGTTGGTGAGGGTTTGGTGTATTTGGGGAGGGTTTAGGCTGGGCTAGGCAGGGCAGGGCTAGGCAGGGCAGGGCTAGGCAGGGCAGGGCTAGGCAGGGCAGGGGCCTGTGACCACAAAGCCAGAGTATAAGCCTCTGCTTCCTCCCTGGCACAATGTATCCAGGCAGGCAGGCTGATTGGCGCTGTTAAAGAGCCACAAAACACACACACACACACACACACACACACACACACACACACACACACACACACACACACACACACACACGGCTGCTGAAAAACCACCCGGCGTTCAGCAAACCCTCTCCTAGCTGACTCCTGCTTTCTCATGGTTTGTATATGAGGAAGAATCATGGTTTGTATATGAGGAAGACTCGTGGTTTCTATATGAGGAAGAGGAAGACTCATGAAGGGTGCGCATCGTTTTTGTGACGCTAACCTGTCTATGGGAAAAACTCATGGTTTCCATTGTAATTTCAGGGTAATTTCAGCCCTGCTGTGCCTAATGAGAGGTTGTGTCTGCAGTGTGTTGGTCTGCGGTGGTGGAGTGTGTTTGTGTGTGTGGCGGACAGATGGCGTGTGTGTGTGTGTGTGTGTGTGTGTGTGTGTGTGTGTGTGTGTGTGTGTGTGTGTGTGTGTGTGTGTGTGTGTGTGTGTGTGTGTGTGTGTGTGTGTGTGTGTGTGTGTGTGTGTGTGTGTGTGTGTGTGTGTGTGTGTGTGTGTGTGTGTGTGTGTGTGTATATATATGTGTATATATACATGTGGCAGTGGGATGGTGCTCGCACGCGCGTGTGTGATGGGGCGTCTAGAGTTTATAGTACAGGGGATTAAGAGACGGCTCTCACACACACACACACACACACACACACACACACACACACACACACACACACACACACACACACTCTCTCTCTCTCAGAGACGGCTGACTGGCTGCATGGAGTTGGCACTGAGGAACCAACGAACAGACCGTAAGAACCAGAAGATCCGGTCTGAGCTGGATCTGGTAAGTCCCGGGGAGAAGGGGGGGGGGGGGGGGGGGGGGTTAGGCCGTCCAGGCATCCTAAATCTTATGGGTTAGACCTTCAGATTCAAATTCAGAAAACTTGAATGTCCACAATGAAGCAATTAATTTAGCAGTAATCAGACTAGAGTACATGCAGATAAAATCACATATTTTAAAAATAACATTAAAATAGCTAATTATATTTATTTACTTGCAAGTAGACTGGATAAGTAGACTGGATAAGTAGACTGGATAAGTATGCTGGATAAGTAGACTGGATAAGTATGCTGGATAAGTAGACTGGATAAGTATGCTGGATAAGTAGACTGGATAAGCAGACTGGATAAGCAGACTGGATAAGTATGCTGGATAAGTAGACTGGATAAGTATGCTGGATAAGCAGACTGGATAAGTAGACTGGATAAGTAGACTGGATAAGTAGGCTGGATAATAGGAAATTTATCAAAATGTCCGAATGAGGCTATATGTTAAAGTGCGAATTCAGAAAGTTGGTTCTGCAAGTTAACAGTTCATCATCTTATTTAGTTGCAATATTGGATTTGAAATAAAGGAATTTCTGTCTCTGTTGGTTTTGGCTGAGGAGATGCTTCTGGTCAAGGTTTGTCCTTGAGTCTATTTTTCGTCTGTTTGGATTTCACAATGAGACGCATTAGAATAAAGACATGTTGCTAAATGTTTTTGTAAGTGCCTCTTTTCAGCAGGATGGTTAAGCTGTCTCTCCTGCACAGGCAGTCCTGCATCACAACTTGAACAGTAGACCCAAACCTACGTCAGACATCCTATTCAATTACTTTTAATACCTTATTCTATGACAGGAGCTACTTTTTTTTATCACACAGTCCTGTTCCAAGCTGACTACAGTAGTTAGGTTTATAGTCCTGTCCTGTTCCAAGCTGACTACAGTAGTTAGGTTTATAGTCCTGTCCTGTTCCATGCTGACTACAGTAGCTAGGTTTATAGTCCTATTCCATGCTGACTACAGTAGCTAGGTTTATAGTCCTGTCCTGTTCCAAGCTGACTACAGTAGTTAGGTTTATAGTCCTGTCCTGTTCCATGCTGACTACAGTAGCTAGGTTTATAGTCCTGTTCCATGCTGACTACAGTAGCTAGGTTTATAGTCCTGTCCTGTTCCAAGCTGACTACAGTAGCTAGGTTTATAGTCCTGTTCCATGCTGACTACAGTAGCTAGGTTTATAGTCCTGTTCCATGCTGACTAGAGTAGCTAGGTTTATAGTCCTGTCCTGTTCCAAGCTTACTACAGTAGCTAGGTTTATAGTCCTGTTCCAAGCTGACTACAGTAGCTAGGTTTATAGTCCTGTCCTGTTCCAAGCTGACTACAGTAGCTAGGTTTATAGTCCTGTTCCATGCTGACTACAGTAGTTAGGTTTATAGTCCTGTCCTGTTCCAAGCTGACTACAGTAGTTAGGTTTATAGTGCTGTCCTGTTCCAAGCTGACTACAGTAGTTAGGTTTATAGTCCTGTCCTGTTCCATGCTGACTACAGTAGTTAGGTTTATAGTCCTGCCCTGTTCTATGCTGACTACAGTAGTTAGGTTTATAGTCCTGTTCCATGCTGACTACAGTAGCTAGGTTTATAGTCCTGTTCCATGCTGACTACAGTAGT
>NW_027258851.1:0-51305 GCF_045791955.1 Oncorhynchus clarkii lewisi | reverse complement strand
GCTCAAGGTTCCGTTGGGATATTCCGTTGGAACACTGAACCACTCAAGGTTCCGTTGGGATATTCCGTTGGAACACTGAACCACTCAAGGTTCCGTTGGGATATTCCGTTGGAACACTGAACCACTCAAGGTTCCGTTGGGATATTCCGTTGGAACACTGAACGGCTCAAGGTTCCGTTGGGATATTCCGTTGGAACACTGGACGGCTCAAGGTTCCGTTGGGATATTCCGTTGGAACACTGGACGGCTCAAGGTTCCGTTGGGATATTCCGTTGGAACACTGGACGGCTCAAGGTTCCGTTGGGATATTCCGTTGGAACACTGAACCACTCAAGGTTCCGTTGGGATATTCCGTTGGAACACTGAACGGCTCAAGGTTCCGTTGGGCTATTCCGTGCATTCCACAGGTCACGTTTATAAGTGAGTCATCAAAAACATAATCCAGATTAGGAAAAGTTTCACGGCACAGCGGTTGGAAACAATGGACGTAGGAAACAGAGTGTCACTTGGAATGCAAACCTGTGTATTCTCCCACCACTAGTCTTAGGGATCAACACCCTCTCCAGCCCTACATACACCACAGTATATTGACTTCCTCTGTGTCTCTGACTGTACATCTATCTTAGCATGCTACATTCCAACATGAGCCAAGCACTAAATCCTGCCTGTCTCTCTCTCCCACAGGGTGGCATGTATGTATTTCAGCTCTTTGACTACTATGCAGCCAGCGGTGTGTGCCTTTTGTGGGTTGCATTCTTTGAATGTATTGCTGTAGCCTGGGTTTATGGTACGTCTGCTCTGGAACAGAAACTGTATAGAAACTGTGAACATGCAAAGTCCTCAGGCTCTATGTCAGTTAAACATATAATTTGACATGTTAGTCAGTTAACAGATGTTCTTAACCAGGGCAACATACAGGAGCAATTCAGGTTAAGTGTCTTCCTCATGGGCACATCAACAGATTATTTTTTTTGTCCACCTAGGCCAGGGTTCAGGGATTTGAACCAGCAACGTATCGATTTACTGGCCCATTGTCTTAAGCGCTAGGCTACCTTTTATAATACTGTACAATCACAAATAGTCATGCTGTCTAGAGGTTTTACAGTTCTGTCTCGAGTGCAACAAATATATATTTTGTACCTTTGTTACACTTTATTGTTGCATTGTATCAACTGACAGTGCCAAAATAGACCGAGAGGTAGACCCAGAATATGTGGCTGTGTCCCATCACAAAGACAATAATGAGACATACTATATTGGGGAAATCTGTCTGATTTGCCAATTATGTTGTGTCATAATTTACACTTTTGGACATTTTGGTCATTTGGCGGACGCTCTCATCCAGAGAGACTTACAGTTAGTTCATGGATCTTAAGATAGCTAGGTGAAAAACAGCCACATATCTCAGTCATAGTAAGTACACTTTCCCCTCAGTAAAGTAGCTATCAGCAAAGTCAGAACTAGAAGGGGGGGGGGGGGGGGCTGAAGTGCAAGTGTTTGTTCAGGATTTTTTTAAATGTTAAAAAGAAATTGTGACCAAAATGCCCCCTATTTAACTATGTTCTCCTCTCGTCAGGCGTTGATAATTTCTATGATGCGATTGAAGACATGATTGGCTACAGACCAAATCCCTGGATGAAATGGAGCTGGTCTGTGATCACGCCTCTTCTTTGTGTGGTGAGTCTATGTTAATTGATACTGACATCCTGGACCCGACTGACTGTACATGATGTGCACTGGTCAAAACATGAACTGCCCCTTTATATTTGACCTTTATTTAACTAGGCAAGTCAGTTAAGAACAAATTCTTATCTTCAATGACGGCCTAGGAACAGTGGGTTAACTGCCTTATTCAGGGGTAGAACAACAGATTTTTACCTTGTCAGCTCGGGGATTCGATCTTGCAACCTTTCGATCCAACTGTCCCTGTATATAGCTACTGACCCTGGAACTGACCCTGTATATAGCTACTGACCCTGGAACTGTCCCCGTAACTGACCCTGTATATAGCTACTGGCCCTGGAACTGACCCTGTATATTTATTTTATTTATTTTTATTTTTTATTTCACCTTTATTTAACCAGGTAGGCAAGTTGAGAACAAGTTCTCATTTACAATTGCGACCTGGCCAAGATAAAGCAAAGCAGTTCGACACATACAACGACACAGAGTTGCACATGGAGTAAAACAAACATACAGTCAATAATACAGTATAAACAAGTCTATATACGATGTGAGCAAATGAGGTGAGAAGGGAGGTAAAGGCAAAAAAAGGCCATGGTGGCAAAGTAAATACAATATAGCAAGTAAAACACTGGAATGGTAGATTTGCAATGGAAGAATGTGCAAAGTAGAAATAAAAATAATGGGGTGCAAAGGAGCAAAATAAATTAAATACAGTAGGGAAAGAGGCAGTTGTTTGGGCT
The DNA here is from genome assembly GCF_045791955.1 of Oncorhynchus clarkii lewisi. Lineage (NCBI taxonomy): Eukaryota > Metazoa > Chordata > Actinopteri > Salmoniformes > Salmonidae > Oncorhynchus > Oncorhynchus clarkii. The sequence continues at coordinate 48,879 of NW_027258851.1, read as the reverse complement.
AAATTATAGGTGGGCTATGTACAGGTGCAGTAATCTGTGAGCTGCTCTGACAGTTGGTGCTTAAAGCTAGTGAGGGAGATAAGTGTTTCCAGTTTCAGAGATTTTTGTAGTTCGTTCCAGTCATTGGCAGCAGAGAACTGGAAGGAGAGGCGGCCAAAGAAAGAATTGGTTTTGGGGGTGACTAGAGAGATATACCTGCTGGAGCGTGTGCTACAGGTGGGAGATGCTATGGTGACCAGCGAGCTGAGATAAGGGGGGACTTTACCTAGCAGGGTCTTGTAGATGACATGGAGCCAGTGGGTTTGGCGACGAGTATGAAGCGAGGGCCAGCCAACGAGAGTGTACAATGGTGGGTAGTATATGGGGCTTTGGTGACAAAACGGATTGCACTGTGATAGACTGCATCCAATTTGTTGAGTAGGGTATTGGAGGCTATTTTGTAAATGACATCGCCAAAGTCGAGGATTGGTAGGATGGGTATGTTTGGCAGCATGAGTGAAGGATGCTTTGTTGCGAAATAGGAAGCCAATTCTAGATTTAACTTTGGATTGGAGATGTTTAATATGGGTCTGGAAGGAGAGTTTACAGTCTAACCAGACACCTAAGTATTTGTAGTTGTCCACGTATTCTAAGTCAGAGCCGTCCAGAGTAGTGATGTTGGACAGGCGGGTAGGTGCAGGTAGCGATCGGTTGAAGAGCATGCATTTAGTTTTACTTGTATTTAAGAGCAATTGGAGGCCACGGAAGGAGAGTTGTATGGCATTGAAGCTCGTCTGGAGGGTTGTTAACACAGTGTCCAAAGAAGGGCCAGAAGGGTCCTTTATGTAGCTTACTTACTTTCTCCTGTTCTTCTTATTTCTATTTTTCGTGTGCTTTTATTAAAAATAAATATTATAGTACTACTGATATTAATACAGCATTGTTGGGAAAGAGCAAGAAAGGCCTTTCACTGTACTAGTGCACGTGACAATAAACACTTGAAACTTGCCTGCTGAGAGGAAGAGGGAGAGAGAGAAGAGGAGGAGAAGAGAGGGAGAAGAGAGGCAAAGACTGGATGAGAGGAGGGGAGAGAACAGAAGAGAAGACTGGATGAGAGGAGAGAAGAGAGGCAAAGACTGGATGAGAGGAGAGAAGAAGACTGGATGAGAGGAGAGAAGAGAGGCAAAGACTGGATGAGGGGAGGGGAGAGAAGAGAAGACTGGATGAGGGGAGAGAAGAGAGGAGAATACTGGATGAGAGGAGAGAAGAGAGGCAAAGACTGGATGAGAGGAGGGGAGAGAAGAGAAGACTGGATGAGAGGAGGGGAGATAACAGAGGAGAAGACTGGATGAAAGGAGGGGAGAGAAGAGAGGAGAAGACTGGATGAGAGGACGGGAGAGAAGAGAAGACTGAATGAGAGGACGGGAGAGAAGAGAGGAGAAGACTGGATGAAAGGAGGGGAGAGAAGAGAGGAGAAGACTGGATGAGAGGAGGGGAGATAACAGAGGAGAAGACTGGATGAGAGGAGGGGAGAGAACAGAGGAGAAGACTGGATGAGAGGAGGGGAGAGAACAGAGGAGAACAATGAATGAGAGAAGGGGAGAGAACAGAGGAGAAGACTGGATGAGAGGAGGGGAGAGGAACGAGAGGAGAAGACTGGATGAGAGGACGGGAGAGAAGAGAGGAGAAGACTGGATGAGAGGAGGGGAGAGAAGAGAGGAGAAGACTGGATGAGAGGAGGGGAGAGAAGAGAAGACTGGATGAGAGGACGGGAGAGAAGAGAGGAGAAGACTGGATGAGAGGAGGGGATAGAAGAGAGGAGAAGACTGGATGAGAGGGGGGAGAGAAGAGAGGAGAAGATTGGATGAGAGGAGAGAAGAGAATAGAGGAGAAGACTGGATGAGAGGAGGGGAGAGAAGAGAAGACTGGATGAGAGGAGAGAAGAGAACAGAGGAGAAGACTGGATGAGAGGAGGGGAGAGAATAGAGGAGAAGACTGGATGAGAGGGGGGAGAGAAGAGAGGAGAAGATTGGATGAGAGGAGGGGAGATAACAGAGGAGAAGATTGGATGAGAGGAGAAGACTGGATGAGAGGGGGGAAAGAAGAGAGGAGAAGATTGGATGAGAGGGGGGAGAGAAGAGAGGAGAAGATTGGATGAGAGGAGGGGAGATAACAGAGGAGAAGACTGGATGAGAGGAGGGGAGGGGAGAGAAGAGGACTGGATGAGAGGACGGGAGAGAAGAGAGGAGAAGACTGGATGAGAGGGGGGGAGAGAAGAGAGGAGAAGACTGGATGAGAGTAGGGGAGAGGAACGAGAGGAGCGGGGGGAGGGGGAGAGGAGAGTTAAACAGTAGACCAATTCCTATCAGAGCTTTAGGGCTAGGGTCTTAAATTGGGTGGTGGGGTGCGGGGTTTTAGGATAATTTGCATAACAACAGTGGCCAGGTCTCCCTCTCTAAAACCCTATCGTTACATTTCACTCCCGTGTTGCCCTGCGTCCTTGGAGGTTAAAGGGTAACTAACAGGTGGCTGGTGGTAAAACTGTGTGTTCGGTGCTGGATTAAAACGGTTGAGGCATTTGGGAAATGTGGTGCTTGGCTCCGTCTTTAGACTAATCTCAATTAATCCCCTTAACGACCAGGAAACACATTGCTAATTGTTCTCATGAGACGAACTAAACGGGAGACTGAGGATCATTTGAGGAGAATGAGAGGGACTAAGGAGAATCTGAAGAGAGTATATGTTTATGAATGTGTATTACTGACGGCCCTGATGTTATTGTGGTGGTGGTAGACACCATCATTTGATATGGCAGTAGCCTTATTATCAATTTCGTCAAATAATTGTTTGAATTAAAAAAAAAAAATTCCCCAACGTTCATGAAACAATAGGTGTTTGTTTGAAGGAAATGGCAAATCAAATAAAATCAAAAAGTGTATTTGTCACGTGCTGAATACAACAGGTGTAGTAGACCTCACAGTGAAATGCTGAATACAACAGGTGTAGTAGACCTCACAGTGAAATGATGAATACAACAGGTGTAGTAGACCTCACAGTGAAATGCTGAATACAACAGGTGTAGTAGACCTCACAGTGAAATGCTGAATACAACAGGTGTAGTAGACCTTACAGTGAAATGCTGAATACAACAGGTATAGTAGACCTCACAGTGAAATGCTGAATACAACAGGTGTAGTAGACCTCACAGTGAAATGCTGAATACAACAGGTGTAGTAGACCTTACAGTGAAATGCTGAATACAACAGGTATAGTAGACCTCACAGTGAAATGCTGAATACAACAGGTGTAGTAGACCTTACAGTGAAATGCTGAATACAACAGGTGTAGTAGACCTTTCAGTGAAATGCTGAATACAACAGGTATAGTAGACCTCACAGTGAAATGCTGAATACAACAGGTGTAGTAGACCTTACAGTGAAATGCTGAATACAACAGGTGTAGTAGACCTTACAGTGAAATGCTGAATACAACAGGTGTAGTAGACCTTACAGTGAAATGCTGAATACAACAGGTGTAGTAGACCTTACAGTGAAATGCTGAATACAACAGGTGTAGTAGACCTTACAGTGAAATGCTGAATACAACAGGTGTAGTAAACCTTACAGTGAAATGCTGAATACAACAGGTGTAGTAGACCTCACAGTGAAATGCTGAATACAACAGGTGTAGTAGACCTTACAGTGAAATGCTGAATACAACAGGTGTAGTAAACCTTACAGTGAAATGCTGAATACAACAGGTGTAGTAAACCTTACAGTGAAATGCTGAATACAACAGGTGTAGTAGACCTTACAGTGAAATGCTGAATACAACAGGTGTAGTAGACCTTACAGTGAAATGCTGAATACAACAGGTGTAGTAGACCTTACAGTGAAATGCTGAATACAACAGGTGTAGTAGACCTTACAGTGAAATGCTGAATACAACAGGTGTAGTAGACCTTACAGTGAAATGCTGAATACAACAGATGTAGTAGACCTCACAGTGAAATGCTGAATACAACAGGTGTAGTAGACCTTACAGTGAAATGCTGAATACAACAGGTTTAGTGTAGACCTTACAGTGAAATGCTGAATACAACAGGTGTAGTAGACCTTACAGTGAAATGCTGAATACAACAGGTAGACCTTACAGTGAAATGCTGAATACAACAGGTGTAGTAGACCTTACAGTGAAATGCTGAATACAACAGGTGTAGTAGACCTTACAGTGAAATGCTGAATACAACAGGTGTAGTAGACCTTACAGTGAAATGCTGAATACAACAGGTGTAGTAGACCTTACAGTGAAATGCTGAATACAACAGGTGTAGTAGACCTCACAGTGAAATGCTGAATACAACAGGTGTAGTAAACCTTACAGTGAAATGCTGAATACAACAGGTGTAGTAGACCTTTCAGTGAAATGCTGAATACAACAGGTGTAGTAGACCTTACAGTGAAATGCTGAATACAACAGGTGTAGTAGACCTTACAGTGAAATGCTGAATACAACAGGTGTAGTAGACCTCACAGTGAAATGCTGAATACAACAGGTGTAGTAGACCTTACAGTGAAATGCTGAATACAACAGGTGTAGTAGACCTTACAGTGAAATGCTGAATACAACAGGTTTAGTGTAGACCTTACAGTGAAATGCTGAATACAACAGGTGTAGTAGACCTTACAGTGAAATGCTGAATACAACAGGTGTAGTAGACCTTACAGTGAAATGCTGAATACAACAGGTGTAGTAGACCTTACAGTGAAATGCTGAATACAACAGATGTAGTAGACCTCACAGTGAAATGCTGAATACAACAGGTGTAGTAGACCTTACAGTGAAATGCTGAATACAACAGGTTTAGTGTAGACCTTACAGTGAAATGCTGAATACAACAGGTGTAGTAGACCTTACAGTGAAATGCTGAATACAACAGGTAGACCTTACAGTGAAATGCTGAATACAACAGGTGTAGTAGACCTTACAGTGAAATGCTGAATACAACAGGTGTAGTAGACCTTACAGTGAAATGCTGAATACAACAGGTGTAGTAGACCTTACAGTGAAATGCTGAATACAACAGGTGTAGTAGACCTTACAGTGAAATGCTGAATACAACAGGTGTAGTAGACCTCACAGTGAAATGCTGAATACAACAGGTGTAGTAAACCTTACAGTGAAATGCTGAATACAACAGGTGTAGTAGACCTTTCAGTGAAATGCTGAATACAACAGGTGTAGTAGACCTTACAGTGAAATGCTGAATACAACAGGTGTAGTAGACCTTACAGTGAAATGCTGAATACAACAGGTGTAGTAGACCTCACAGTGAAATGCTGAATACAACAGGTGTAGTAGACCTTACAGTGAAATGCTGAATACAACAGGTGTAGTAGACCTTACAGTGAAATGCTGAATACAACAGGTTTAGTGTAGACCTTACAGTGAAATGCTGAATACAACAGGTGTAGTAGACCTTACAGTGAAATGCTGAATACAACAGGTGTAGTAGACCTTACAGTGAAATGCTGAATACAACAGGTGTAGTAGGCCTTACAGTGAAATGCTGAATACAACAGGTGTAGTAGACCTTTCAGTGAAATGCTGAATACAACAGGTGTAGTAGACCTTACAGTGAAATGCTGAATACAACAGGTGTAGTAGACTTTACAGTGAAATGCTGAATACAACAGGTGTAGTAGACCTCACAGTGAAATGCTGAATACAACAGGTGTAGTAGACCTTACAGTGAAATGCTGAATACAACAGGTGTAGTAGACCTTACAGTGAAATGCTGAATACAACAGGTTTAGTGTAGACCTTACAGTGAAATGCTGAATACCACAGGTGTAGTAGACCTTACAGTGAAATGCTGAATACAACAGGTGTTGTAGACCTTACAGTGAAATGCTGAATACAACAGGTGTAGTAGACCTTACAGTGAAATGCTGAATACAACAGGTGTAGTAGACCTTTCAGTGAAATGCTGAATACAACAGGTGTAGTAGACCTTGCAGTGAAATGCTGAATACAACATGTGTAGTAGACCTTACAGTGAAATGCTGAATACAACAGGTTTAGTGTAGACCTTACAGTGAAATGCTGAATACAACAGGTGTAGTAGACCTTACAGTGAAATGCTGAATACAACAGGTGTAGTAGACCTTACAGTGAAATGCTGAATACAACAGGTGTAGTAGACCTTACAGTGAAATGCTGAATACAACAGGTGTAGTAGACCTTTCAGTGAAATGCTGAATACAACAGGTGTAGTAGACCTTACAGTGAAATGCTGAATACAACAGGTGTAGTAGACCTTACAGTGAAATGCTGAATACAACAGGTGTAGTAGACCTCACAGTGAAATGCTGAATACAACAGGTGTAGTAGACCTTACAGTGAAATGCTGAATACAACAGGTGTAGTAGACCTTACAGTGAAATGCTGAATACAACAGGTTTAGTGTAGACCTTACAGAGAAATGCTGAATACCACAGGTGTAGTAGACCTTACAGTGAAATGCTGAATACAACAGGTGTTGTAGACCTTACAGTGAAATGCTGAATACAACAGGTGTAGTAGACCTTACAGTGAAATGCTGAATACAACAGGTGTAGTAGACCTTTCAGTGAAATGCTGAATACAACAGGTGTAGTAGACCTTACAGTGAAATGCTGAATACAACATGTGTAGTAGACTTTACAGTGAAATGCTGAATACAACAGGTGTAGTAGACCTTACAGTGAAATGCTGAATACAACAGGTGTAGTAGACCTTACAGTGAAATGCTGAATACAACAGGTGTAGTAGACCTCACAGTGAAATGCTGAATACAACAGGTGTAGTAGACCTTACAGTGAAATGCTGAATACAACAGGTGTAGTAGACCTTACAGTGAAATGCTGAATACAACAGGTGTAGTAGACCTTACAGTGAAATGCTGAATACAACAGGTGTAGTAGACCTTACAGTGAAATGCTGAATACAACAGGTGTAGTAGACCTTACAGTGAAATCCTGAATAAAACAGGTGTAGTAGACCTTACAGTGAAATGCTGAATAAAACAGGTGTAGTAGACCTTACAGTGAAATGCTGAATACAACAGGTGTAGTAGACCTTACAGTGAAATGCTGAATACAACAGGTGTAGTAGACCTTACAGTGAAATGCTGAATACAACAGGTGTAGTAGACCTCACAGTGAAATACTGAATACAACAGGTGTTGTAGACCTTACAGTGAAATGCTGAATACAACAGGTGTAGTAGACCTTACAGTGAAATGCTGAATACAACAGGTGTGGTAGACCTTACAGTGAAATGCTGAATACAACAGGTGTAGTAGACCTCACAGTGAAATGCTGAATACAACAGGTGTAGTAGACCTTACAGTGAAATGCTGAATACAACAGGTGTAGTAGACCTTACAGTGAAATCCTGAATACAACAGGTGTAGGTAGACCTCACAGTGAAATGCTGAATACAACAGGTGTAGGTAGACCTCACAGTGAAATGCAGAATACAACAGGTGTAGTAGACCTTACAGTGAAATGCTGAATACAACAGGTGTAGTAGACCTTACAGTGAAATGCTGAATACAACAGGTGTAGTAGACCTTACAGTGAAATGCTGACTACAACAGGTGTAGTAGACCTCACAGTGAAATGCTGACTTACCCTAACCCTCTAACCAACATTGCAATTTTTACGGTTACTGTTTCTTTCATAGCATTCTTATTACTAAAATAAAGTAAGTTACGTTTAAGTTTTAGTTTAACCACATCAGGACAACTCAGAGTATGCTATTCTGTTCTTCTGAAATAGACTACATGCTCTTCACATCATGTTTCTTTAGACCGGTCTAAAATAAATAATGGATTTATTGTGAAGGTGTAGACTATGTTACATGGATTTATTGTGAAGGTGTAGACTATGTTACATGGATTTATTGTGAAGGTGTAGACTATATTACATGGATTTATTGTGAAGGTGTAGACTATATTACATGGATTTATTGTGAAGGTGTAGACTATGTTACATGGATTTATTGTGAAGGTGTAGACTATATTACATGGATTTATTGTGAAGGTGTAGGCTATATTACATGGATTTATTGTGATGGTGTAGGCTATATTACATTGATTTATTGTGATGGTGTAGGCTATATTACATGGATTTATTGTGAAGTTGTCAGATATATTACATGGATTTATTGTGAAGGTGTAGACTATATTACATGGATTTATTGTGAAGGTGTAGACTATATTACATGGATTTATTGTGAAGGTGTAGAGTATATTACATGGATTTATTGTGATGGTGTAGACTATATTACATGGATTTATTGTGATGGTGTAGACTATATTACATGGATTTATTGTGAAGGTGTAGACTATATTACATGGATTTATTGTGAAGGTGTAGGCTATATTACATGGATTTATTGTGAAGGTGTAGACTATATTACATGGATTTATTGTGAAGGTGTAGACTATATTACATGGATTTATTGTGAAGGTGTAGGCTATATTACATGTATTTATTGTGAAGGTGTAGGCTATATTACATGGATTTATTGTGAAGTTGTAGACTATATTACATGGATTTATTGTGAAGGTGTAGACTATATTACATGTATTTATTGTGAAGGTGTAGGCTATATTACATGTATTTATTGTGAAGGTGTAGGAGATATTACATGTATTTATTGTGAAGATATAGGATATATTACATGGATTTATTGTGAAGTTGTAGACTATATTACATGGATTTATTGTGAAGGTGTAGACTATGTTACATGGATTTATTGTGAAGGTGTAGACTATATTACATGTATTTATTGTGAAGGTGTAGGCTATATTACATGGATTTATTGTGAAGTTGTAGACTATATTACATGTATTTATTGTGAAGGTGTAGACTATATTACATGGATTTATTGTGAAGGTGTAGACTATATTACATGGATTTATTGTGAAGGTGTAGACTATATTACATGGATTTATTGTGAAGGTGTAGACTATATTACATGGATTTATTGTGAAGGTGTAGGCTATATTACATGTATTTATTGTGAAGGTGTAGGCTATATTACATGGATTTATTGTGAAGTTGTAGACTATATTACATGGATTTATTGTGAAGGTGTAGACTATATTACATGTATTTATTGTGAAGGTGTAGGCTATATTACATGTATTTATTGTGAAGGTGTAGGAGATATTACATGTATTTATTGTGAAGATATAGGATATATTACATGGATTTATTGTGAAGTTGTAGACTATATTACATGGATTTATTGTGAAGGTGTAGACTATGTTACATGGATTTATTGTGAAGGTGTAGACTATATTACATGTATTTATTGTGAAGGTGTAGGCTATATTACATGGATTTATTGTGAAGTTGTAGACTATATTACATGTATTTATTGTGAAGGTGTAGGCTATATTACATGTATTTATTGTGAAGGTGTAGGCTATATTACATGTATTTATTGTGAAGGTGTAGGAGATATTACATGTATTTATTGTGAAGGTGTAGGCTATATTACATGGATTTATTGTGAAGGTGTAGGAGATATTACATGGATTTATTGTGAAGGTATAGGAGATATTACATGTATTTATTGTGAAGGTATAGGAGATATTACATGTATTTATTGTGAAGGTATAGGAGATATTACATGGATTTATTGTGAAGGTATAGGAGATATTACATGTATTTATTGTGAAGGTATAGGAGATATTACATGTATTTATTGTGAAGGTATAGGAGATATTACATGGATTTATTGTGAAGGTATAGGAGATATTACATGTATTTATTGTGAAGGTGTAGACTATATTACATGGATTTATTGTGAAGGTATAGGATATATTACATGTATTTATTGTGAAGGTGTAGACTATATTACATGGATTTATTGTGAAGGTATAGGAGATATTACATGTATTTATTGTGATGGTTTAGGCTATATTACATGGATTTATTGTGAAGGTATAGGATATATTACATGTATTTATTGTGATGGTGTAGACTATATTACATGGATTTATTGTGATGGTGTAGACTATATTACATGGATTTATTGTGAAGGTGTAGACTATATTACATGGATTTATTGTGAAGGTATAGGATATATTACATGTATTTATTGTGATGGTGTAGACTATATTACATGGATTTATTGTGAAGGTGTAGACTATATTACATGGATTTATTGTGAAGGTGTAGACTATATTACATGGATTTATTGTGAAGGTGTAGACTATATTACATGGATTTATTGTGATGGTGTAGACTATATTACATGGATTTATTGTGAAGGTGTAGACTATATTACATGGATTTATTGTGAAGGTGTAGGCTATATTACATGTATTTATTGTGAAGGTATAGGAGATATTACATGGATTTATTGTGAAGGTATAGGAGATATTACATGGATTTATTGTGATGGTGTAGGAGATATTACATGTATTCATTGTGAAGGTGTAGACTATATTACATGGATTTATTGTGAAGGTATAGGATATATTACATGGATTTATTGTGATGGTGTAGACTATATTACATGGATTTATTGTGATGGTGTAGACTATATTACATGTATTCATTGTGAAGGTGTAGACTATATTACATGGATTTATTGTGAAGGTATAGGAGATATTACATGGATTTATTGTGAAGGTATAGACTATATTACATGGATTTATTGTGAAGGTGTAGGAGATATTACATGTATTTATTGTGAAGGTGAAGACTATATTACATGGATTTATTGTGAAGGTGTAGACTATATTACATGGATTTATTGTGAAGGTATAGACTATATTACATGGATTTATTGTGAAGGTATAGGAGATATTACATGGATTTATTGTGAAGGTGAAGACTATATTACATGGATTTATTGTGAAGGTGTAGGCTATATTACATGTATTTATTGTGAAGGTGTAGGAGATATTACATGTATTTATTGTGAAGGTGTAGGAGATATTACATGGATTTATTGTGAAGGTATAGGAGATATTACATGGATTTATTGTGAAGGTATAGGAGATATTACATGGATTTATTAGACTTTTTAACATGTAGATGTTCCAAAGGTCTGCATCAGTGTCTTGTAGGTTATATGTGGAAGCCAGGAGATGCGTTTATGTTAATTAGGCGTTTATGTTAATTATGTGTTTATGTTAATTATGTGTTTATGTTAATTACGTGTTTATGTTAATTATGCGTTTATGTTAATTAACGGTCAATTACCGTGAGACCGGCTGTTATTTCCTTGACAATCACCGGCTGACGAACTTTCGTGACCGCCACGGCCCTATTCAGAACAAACTGGCCATTACATAAAACAAGGCCCAACCGTTTCCTGATTGTCAGACAATGGAGAATATGAGTTACCAGAAATTCATCAACGCTCCCTTATGTCGCTTACTGCTTATAGCTTGTTATTCTTAGCTTACAGTGTACACAGTGTACATGCCACATGTTATTTGTGTAAACTTCTACATGTATATCCTGTTTATCATCTGTATATCCTGTTTATCATCTGTATATCCTGTTTATCATCTATATATCCTGTTTATCATCTGTATATCCTGTTTATCATCTATATATCCTGTTTATCATCTGTCTATATATCCTGTTTATCATTTGTATATCCTGTTTTTCATTTGTCTATATATCCTGTTTATCATCTGTCTATATATCCTGTTTATCATCTGTATATCCTGTTTATCATTTGTCTATATATCCTGTTTATCATCTGTCTATATATCCTGTTTATCATCTGTATATCCTGTTTATCATTTGTCTATATATCCTGTTTATCATCTGTATATCCTGTTTATCATCTGTCTATATATCCTGTTTATTGTGGCAGCACCATTTCACCAAGTCAAATTCCTGTACATGCAAAACAGGATATACAGACAGACGATAAGCAGGATATACAGACAGATGATAAACAGGATATACAGACAGATGATAAACAGGATATACAGACAGATGATAAGCAGGATATACAGACAGATGATAAACAGGATATGCAGACAGATGATAAACAGGATATACAGACAGATGATAAGCAGGATATACAGACAGATGATAAACAGGATATACAGACAGACGATAAACAGGATATACAGGAGATACACAGGATATACAGACAAATGATAATGTATTTTGAGAATAAAGGTGAATTCTGATTTCCATTGCTGTTTGTCTCTGCCTCCAGGGTTGCTTCGTCTTCTCCTTGGTCAAATATAAGCCTTTGACGTACAACAAGGTCTATGAGTACCCCGACTGGTCCATCGGTGTGGGCTGGACTCTGGCCCTGGCTTCTATGATCTGTATTCCTATGGTGGTGGTCATCAAGATCATCCAGTCCGATGGACCACTCATAGAGGTTAGTACTCAATCCATATAGCCCCTAGACCCTGGCCCTTAGGCCCTACCCCTATTCCCATACCCTTAGGCCCTGGTCCCTATCCCTAGGCTCCTACCCCTAGACTCTGGCCCCTACTCCTAGACCCCTACCCGTAGACTCTGGCCACTACTCCTAGACCCCTACCCGTAGACTCTGGCCCCTACTCCTAGACCCCTACCCATAGACTCTGGCCCCTACTCCTAGATCCCTACCCATAGACTCTGGCCCCTACCCCTAGAAGCCTACGCCTACTCCTAGACCCCTAACCTTAGACGCTGGCCCCTAACCCTAGAACCCTGGCCCCTACTCCTAGACCCCTAACCCTAGACTCCGGCCCCTTCTCCTAGACCCCTCACCCTAGACTCTGGCCCCTAACCCTAGACCCTGGCTCCTACTCCTAGACCCCTACCCCTAGACCCTTACTCCTAGACCCCTAACCCTAGACTCCGGCCCCTACTCCTAGACCCCTAACCCTAGACTCTGGCCCCTACTCCTAGACCCCTAACCCTAGACACTGGCCCCTACTCCTAGACCCCTAACCCTAGACTCAAGCCCCTTCTCTTAGACCCCTAACCGTAGACCCTGGCCCCTACTCCTAGACCCCTCACCCTAGACTCTGGCTCCTTCTTCTAGACCCCAAACCCTAGACTCTGGCTCCTTCTCCTAGACCCCTAACCCTAGACTCTGGCCCCTACCCCTAGACCCCTACTCCTAGACTCTGGCCCCTACTCCTAGACCCCTAACCCTAGACCCTGGCCCCTACTCCTAGACCCCTAACCCTAGAACCCTGGCCCCTACACCTAGACCCCTACTCCTAGACCCTGGCCCCTACTCCTAGACCCCTACTCCTAGACCCTGGCCCCTACTCCTAGACCCTGGCCCCTACTCCTAGACCCCTACTCCTAGACCCTGGCCCCTACTCCTAGACCCCTACTCCTAGACCCTGGCCCCTACTCCTAGACCCCTACTCCTAGACCCTGGCCCCTACCCCTAGACCCCTACTCCTAGACCCTGGCCCCTACTCCTAGACCCTGGCCCCTACTCCTAGACCCTGGCCCCTACTCCTAGACCCCTACTCCTCGACCCTGGCCCCTACTCCTAGACCACTACTCCTAGACCCTGGCCCCTACTCCTAGACCCCTACTCCTAGACCCTGGCCCCTACTCCTAGACCCTAGCCCCTACTCCTAGACCCCTAACCCTGGAACCCTGGCCCCTACACCTAGACCCCTACTCCTAGACCCTGGCCCCTACTCCTAGACCCTGGCCCCTACTCCTAGACCCCTACTCCTAGACCCTGGCCCCTACTCCTAGACCCCTGTGGAGGTCTCATGTCCATCCATCTATAACAGATACACTTACAGTCGTATAATCATACTTGTATATTGGTATTTACTGTGAAGTTAAACAGAGCTTTTCTTTTTTTTCTCCCTCCAGAGGATCAAGGCTGTGGCGGCTCCGCTAGGAGGTGCTAGCTCCCGTCCAGCCGACCACCGTTCTAAGGGCAAGGCTTGCGAGCTGGCCTTCCCGCTGGACCCCAACGGGAACAACGGCCTGATCAAGCCCACCCACACTATTGTAGAAACCATGATGTGAGCGCTCTCTGTGAGAGGAAAGATTCTTTTTTTTTTTTTTTTTTAATACCCCGCTTTCTATGTTATTATACTATATTATCGCTAAACTAGTTGTAGGACCAGGTTTACATGTATCTGCACTAGGACGGTTCTTTTTTTTGTTTTGTTTTCTACAGAGGAAGTTACATTATTGGGTTTCCTGTCTATGTTTTTAATATTTTTTCATTAAACTATTGTTAAGAATATTACTGTTATTATGATTGGATGAAGTTAAAAAATTAGATCTCCAAGTCACATGGAGCAGCAGTATCTTATAAGAACAGAATCAGACCTTACCTACTTATTTTCCCCTGTTGAATTATTAGTGGTCTGTCTCTATTTTGGCGTGGATACTTTTAAGAAAGAAAAAAAGAAAGCTGTATAAAACCCGGAAGAACGAAATGTGTGTCGTGGTTTCAGCTGTAACATTTGATCGACCTAGTTGCTCTCAGCTTTAACTAATGTCTATAGTATGATAATATTGTGGAGGTGGTGCCTCTTGTATACAGTGAGATTAGTCGAGTGTGTTTTGTCGTTGATGTTTGTTGTAAAATTTACAGCTGAACCTGAACGTACCTCCACTACTAAGCTGAGTTCAGGGTCCAAGAACATCTCATCTACAGTTGCGGGCCACTAAAACAAAACAAAAATGAAACCCTGTACCTGTCTGCTGTACCGGGTTTTGTGACAAACAATTGCTAGAAGGCACTTGAGCATCTTGACCCAATTGTTTTGCCAGTATATATATAACACTGCAGTGCAACCTAACGTTTTAGTGCCAGCAACTGTACTTGGCTGTGGAGGTACAGACCTGTCCTCCCTGTACAGTGTACTGTGTACATGCAGTCAGCCCAACTCCATTTTAGACTAGACTACATCGGTGTGGACACTACTGCTACGTACCATCCATTCATCCCAGTGCATACACTAGCTACATCACACGTGTTTAAAGTCTCTGATGGATTATTTTCACTTAAATAATGCAGTGGGTTTTCCTTTTATTCTTAGTGTTTTAGTCTCTTGTCGTATTTCTGGCTATAGATAGAGGACGTGACATAGTGGCAAGTCAATAAGAAGCACAACAGCACACTATATAACGCATTTACCATCTCTGAAGTCTGTCTCAAGATCACTATATTACACATTTACCATCTTTTTAGTCTGTCTGTTCCATGATTGATAGGAGCCTAAAGGACCTGCCATAATGACATGATACATTAATGTATACTCACCATACAGTAACTATTGAAGTACAACTTAATGTATATTCCCCATACAGTAACTATTGAAGTACAACTTAATTTATACTCCCCATACAGTAACTATTGCTCATTAAGGAACCAATCCAAATGCAAGCAAACCTCTTATCAATCAGATCTTTCCATTGAATTGCTGTAGGCTAGGTCAGTGAAATTCTGATGTAATTGACTAATATACTAACTAATAATATCCACTCCCTGCAGCCTTCTCACACTAAGCTTAGTTTCAAATATTACATTAGTACAGCTTTTCAAATAGGCAGAAACAATTCAAACGAAAGCCTGTTGAGATTTGAAGCGTTTATGATTCACAATGCAAAGATATTCTTCACAATGCAAAGATATTCTTCACAATGCAAAGATATTCTTCACAATGCAAAGATATTCTTCACAATGCAAAGATATTCTTCTTCGAATGGAATGTTGAAATGGGAAACCCCACGTAGTGAATGGAAACTTTGGTTGATTCTATTTTGAAATTTTGTTGTATACAATTAGAAAACATTTTTTTTATTTGACTTTTATTGTTTTTCTATCACATTTTTTTTTTTGCCTTTTGTATTCAAAATGTAAAATGTAAAAATGACCAGCCCGTCTCCACACTTGCTGAGGACGTAACGTCAGTTAACAACTTGCTGTTAATCAACAAAACTGCAATTTGTAATGTGCAATACTTTGTAGAAAGATAAGTATGTTTTTCACTCTGTTTTTTTTTTATAAATAGGTTGTACTTTTTACTTTGGAAGTAATGGAGAAAAGAGGAAAAACGTTCTAAAACAATGCGAGAGACAAAAAAACTACAACTTCAGGGGCCAATGAAAACCACAAAATGTTATGCCATAATATCAACAAAGAAACAATGTTCATTGCAGTAGTATCATTCTCTGTCATAACACACACACACACACACACACACACACACACACAATTTGATTCATCTTTACCAAAAGATATACACAAATATTGTCGCAATGAAAGTAATCCTGCCATTTTATAACTATTGACTGAATGCTTTCTCGTAGTCTGAATTGACCTGTGACGTCCAGGTGACATTCTAAAATGATGCTGCCACCAAACTTAGGCCTACCTGTGATTCAAAGGGGTTAAATGTGGAAGACATTTCAGTTGAATGCAGTCAGTTGTTTAACTGACTAGGTATCCCCTTTTACTTTTACCATAGTGCTGTTAGTTTGTATAGGAGATTATGACCCGCAGAAATTAAACGCGAGTAGTTAGCTAGCTAGATACCTGTGACAAATCACTAGTAGTTAGCTAGCTAGATACCTGTAACAAATCACTAGTAGTTAGCTAGCTAGGTACCTGTAACAAATCACTAGTAGTTAGCTAGCTAGATACCTGTGACAAATCACTAGTAGTTAGCTAGCTAGATACCTGTGACAAATCACTAGTAGTTAGCTAGCTAGATACCTGTGACAAATCACTAGTAGTTAGCTAGCTAGGTACCTGTAACAAATCACTAGTAGTTAGCTAGCTAGGTACCTGTAACAAATCACTAGTAGTTCGCTAGCTAGGTACCTGTAACAAATCACTAGTAGTTAGCTAGCTAGATACCTGTAACAAATCACTAGTAGTTAGCTAGCTAGGTACCTGTAACAAATCACTAGTAGTTAGCTAGCTAGATACCTGTAACAAATCACTAGTAGTTAGCTAGCTAGGTACCTGTAACAAATCACTAGTAGTTAGCTAGCTAGATACCTGTGACAAATCACTAGTAGTTCGCTAGCTAGGTGCCATACAGGTGCCGTATCAAGGAAGCTCACTGAAAACCAAATGAAAAAGCATTATTATGGTGAAGATAATGGCACCCAGTCCATCGCTGGAGATTGGAGAAGTCTATCACAGATAGAAAACATAATGTTAAACTTCTTAACTCTCCTGCCTCGTATACATTACATGACATACCTTTATAAGAATGTACAAGGGGAAATGTTTTTAATCCATAAAGAAGAAACCTTTTTAAAAAAAATACAATTTGAAAGATTTTATTTTTTATTTCTATGGCGCTAAATAACCTGTGAAGCAAAAATGTGTATTTAAAACGAGGGTTTTACTGAGAAAAACGTAAAATCTTTTTATTTCTAAATAAATAAAAAAATATTTGGTAGAAAAGCCTCTGTGCAGTGAGAGTGTCCCATGGTGAGTCTATAGGGCACATTATAAAGCAGCGAGCTTGCACTTTAGTCATTCAACATATTATCCATATAATAAATCATAATAATAGATTGGATTTATATTGAGCTTTTCCAGATGCATTACATAGCAAAAAAAGGGGGGGGGGGAACGACTCACCTCATCCACCACCATTGTGTAGCATGGCGGCCATTTTGGAAAATCAACTCCCACCAGATATCCACATATCATGGCGGAGAGGTGAGGAGGACCTATTGCTGGGAGTAAGGACCCAGTGCTCCCTCCACAAACCCCCACACTAGGGGGCTAAGGCCGCTACACCACAGGCTTCTCCAGGGCAGTTTAGCCTCTTGTCTCCCTATCACCCCACAACAATGCTGCTTCCAAGACGAATCACTTAAGAGGCTTGTGTAGTTAGTACTACACATTTAAACATTGTGTCTTAGTGTCACACGTAGGTTGAGACATACTCTTGTCGTAAAGAATGTTGCTAAAATAAAATAGCGCTCACACATTTCATATAAAGAGGCACCATTTCTTCAGGCGGATAACGGAGATGCTACAGGGAACGGTCTTACATTGAAGTCACTGAGCAGACGATCTTATCCAGAGCAACTTACAGAAGTGAAAACATCTTATACATACAAAACATCTTTGTACTGATCCACCGTAGGAATCGAACCCACAAGCGCTGCAAGCACCACACTGTACCAAATCAAAAGTGTATTTGTCACGTGCGCCGAATACAACAGGTAGTTAGCTAGCTAGTTACCTGTAACAAATCACTAGTAGTTAGCTAGCTAGATACCTGTAACAAATCACTAGTAGTTTGCTAGGTATCTAGCTAGCTAGACCTTACAGTGAAATTCTTACTTTACAAGCCCTTAACCAACAGTGCAATGTTTAAGTAAAAAATAGGTATTATGTAAACAATAGACAAGTAAATCAATAAAAAAAACAGTACAATGAAAGTGAAATTAACAATAGTGAGGCTATATACAGGGTGTTACGGTACAGAGTCAATGTGGAGACTATATACAGGGTATTACGGTACAGAGTCAATGTGGAGGCTATATACAGGGTGTTACGGTACAGAGTCAATGTGGAGGCTATATACAGGGTATTACGGTACAGAGTCAATGTGGAGACTATATACAGGGTATTACGGTACAGAGTCAATGTGGAGGCTATATACAGGGTGTTACGGTACAGAGTCAATGTGGAGGCTATATACAGGGTATTACGGTACAGAGTCAATGTGGAGACTATATACAGGGTATTACGGTACAGAGTCAATGTGGAGACTATATACAGGGGATTACGGTACAGAGTCAATGTGGAGGCTATATACAGGGTATTACGGTACAGAGTCAATGTGGAGGCTATATACAGGGTATTACGGTACAGAGTCAATGTGGAGGCTATATACAGGGGGTACTGGTACAGAGTCAATGTGGAGGCTATATACAGGGTATTACGGTACAGAGTCAATGTGGAGGCTATATACAGGGTGTTACGGTACAGAGTCAATGTGGAGGTTATATACAGGGGGTACTGGTACAGAGTCAATGTGGAGGCTATATACAGGGGGTACCGGTACAGAGTCAATGTGGAGGCTATATACAGGGGGTACTGGTACAGAGTCAATGTGGAGGCTATATACAGGGTGTTACGGTACAGAGTCAATGTGGAGGCTATATACAGGGGGTACTGGTACAGAGTCAATGTGGAGGCTATATACAGGGGGTACTGGTACAGAGTCAATGTGGAGGCTATATACAGGGGGTACTGGTACAGAGTCAATGTGGAGGCTATATACAGGGTGTTACGGTACAGAGTCAATGTGGAGGCTATATACAGGGGGTACTGGTACAGAGTCAATGTGGAGGCTATATACAGGGGGTACTGGTACAGAGTCAATGTGGAGGCTATATACAGGGTATTACGGTACAGAATCAATGTGGAGGCTATATACAGGTGGGACCGGTACAGAGTCAATGTGGAGGCTATATACAGGGGGTACTGGTACAGAGTCAATGTGGAGGCTATATACAGGGGGTACTGGTACAGAGTCAATGTGGAGGCTATATACAGGGGGTACTGGTACAGAGTCAATGTGGAGGCTATATACAGGGTGTACTGGTACAGAGTCAATGTGGAGGCTATATACAGGGGGTACTGATACAGAGTCAATGTGGAGGCTATATACAGGGGGTACTGGTACAGAGTCAATGTGGAGGCTATATACAGGGTGTACTGGTACAGAGTCAATTTGGAGGCTATATACAGGGTGTACTGGTACAGAGTCAATGTGGAGGCTATATACAGGGTATTACGGTACAGAGTCAATGTGGAGGCTATATACAGGGTGTACTGGTACAGAGTCAATGTGGAGGCTATATACAGGGTGTACTGGTACAGAGTCAATGTGGAGGCTATATACAGGGGGTACTGATACAGAGTCAATGTGGAGGCTATATACAGGGGGTACTGGTACAGAGTCAATGTGGAGGCTATATACAGGGGGTACCGGTACAGAGTCAATGTGGAGGCTGTATACAGGGGGTACTGGTACAGAGTCAATATGGAGGCTATATACAGGGGGTACTGGTACAGAGTCAATGTGGAGGCTATATACAGGGGGTACCGGTACAGAGTCAATGTGGAGGCTATATACAGGGGGTACCGGTACAGAGTCAATGTGGAGGCTATATACAGGGGGTACTGGTACAGAGTCAATGTGGAGGCTATATACAGGGGGTACTGGTACAGAGTCAATGTGGAGGCTATATACAGGTGGGACCGGTACAGAGTCAATGTGGAGGCTATATACAGGGGGTACTGGTACAGAGTCAATGTGGAGGCTATATACAGGGGGTACTGGTACAGAGTCAATGTGGAGACTATATACAGGGGGTACCGGTACAGAGTCAATGTGGAGGCTATATACAGGGGGTACCGGTACAGAGTCAATGTGGAGACTATATACAGGGGGTACTGGTACAGACAGAGTCAATGTGGAGGCTATATACAGGGGGTACTGGTACAGAGTCAATGTGGAGGCTATATACAGGGGGTACTGGTACAGAGTCAATGTGGAGGCTATATACAGGGGGCACCGGTACAGAGTCAATGTGGAGGCTATATACAGTTGGTACCGGGACAGAGTCAATGTGGAGACTATATACAGGGGGTACTGGTACAGAGTCAATGTGGAGACTATATACAGGTGGTACCGGGACAGAGTCAATGTGGAGACTATATACAGGTGGTACCGGTACAGAGGTCAATGTGGAGACTATATACAGGTGGTACCGGTACAGAGTGAATGTGGAGGCTATATACAGGGGGTACCGGTACAGAGTGAATGTGGAGGCTATATACAGGGTGTTACGGTACAGAGTCAATGTGGAGGTTATATACAGGGGGCACAGGTACAGAGTCAATGTGGAGGCTATATACAGGGGGTACCGGTACAGAGTCAATGTGGAGGTTATATACAGGGGGCACCTGTACAGAGTCAATGTGGAGGCTATATACAGGGGGTACCGGTACAGAGTCAATGTGGAGGCTATATACAGGGGGTACCGGTACAGAGTCAATGAGCGAGTTGGGGGTGGCGGGACACAATGCAGATAATTCAGGTAGCCAATGTGCGGGGGCACCGGGTTAGTCGGGCTAATTGAGGTAATATGTACTTGAATGTATTGAGCCACATGGCGATCTCACCATACATAACGATGACTGAAGACGCGGCGAGTTATTGGCCGAACAATAAACACGATCGCGGTTACCAAATAAATCTTAATTTGGGATACATTTTACAGATACATATTTACATGTAACATGTTACATAAATATGTATCTGCAGAAAGACAAAATGTCATTTCAAGATGAAATCTGTTCCCATTTAATTCAATGCAACGATAGTCCATTATTATAATTAATTAACACAGCAGGTATGCAAGGGACACATTATGTTGAAATTGAACACGACATTGAGTATAGTAGAAAATAGCAGATATAGATCATGTTTTTTATTTTGACTGTATGTCTTGGAATGAGCTTGACCTATGGAGACATAGCCTGGTCTCAGATCAGTTTATGCTGTCTGGTCGACCCCTATGGTCCTGACTCACCAGAGGGTTAGTAAAAACAGAACAGATCTGGGACCAGGCTAGAGAATCCATGCTTCATCAATCAGATTAGCAACGCAGCCCCACCTCTCCTACTGTAACTGTGATCCTGCTGCCTGTGCTGTGGTGAACATAGGATCCTTAGAGAGTCTAACAGCTCCTCTCCTATTTATTTCCCAAGTACCTTATGAAGACCAAACTGATTGATGTGACAATATATGACCTCTATTGTACTACTGTTCTTCATACTATTGCTTTGTGCTGTTTTTACATTTCTAGTGATGATAAAAAAAAAGCATATTTTTAGTAAGTATCCTTTGCTTTGATAGGTGACATTTGTAATTTGACAACTTTGTGAGGGGAAAAGTGAAAAATAAACATCTTTAAAAAATATATATATATTGTGGGTTTGTTAACTTTTTTTGGACATAATATGGTCAATTTCTTAATAATTTGATATAAATATAACATCAGAAACCAGGTATCATTATGCACTGTAGGTTTTTAGTCATTTCAGCATCCATCACCCAAACTACCTGGTTTACAATCGTCTATTGTGTGGGAGAAGCCTGATGAATTTGCAGTATAATGTCTTCCACTGTCACATAATGTGTGGCAAAAGTTGATCAAACTCACTTCTATACCCGTTCAAACCATCATTTAACAGCAATTAAAGTAAACGCAAGTCCCAAACATTATAACCACGTGTTTATCTTGACCCAGTATCTGAAGACGAAGCCTCACGATAAAAGATTTCACACACTGATCTGGGCCTGTATTCACAGTGTCTCGGGAGAAGGAACTCTCTGTCCAATATAATAATTTTTTTCAGTAACATGTTTAAAGGTAAACTAATCCTTTATCAGTACTACTTCTTTGTGTCCACAGGCCCTGATCCCTGGCTGAAGAGTTTATGTTAGCCCCTGGGGAAGATAAGTATATTCTTAAAATAAACACAACAGTTATTTCTTCAAGTAAGAATTTAGTTTTGATTTCCTTTTTGTGTCTGCCAGATTTCTCCAGGAATAGCTTATTATGGCGGAGGATATATTTGTGGAAAGATTTGGCATTTGCGCTCTGTAATAACAATAAAATAACCTATTTCCTCTCGTGTTCCTGTTCTTGTTCTTGCCTTTTATGCAACTCAGATGTTCAAGAAGTTATAAGTCATACAAACATATTTCAATCTGACTTCATCAGGACCAAAAATAAAGGTTTCAAAAAGGTCTCTTAAACTTTCATTTTAGTCTTGTGTGTTTTAACCTTTTAAGAGTTTCATGTCTCCCTGTCTCTCTGTCTCTCTGTCTGTCTCTCTCTCTGTCTGTCTCTCTGTGTCTCTCTGTGTGGAGAGACTCTCTGTCTCTCTCTCTCTCTGTCTGTCTCTCTCTCTCTGTCTCTCTGTGTCTCTCTGTGTGGAGAGACTCTCTGTCTCTCTCTCTCTCTGTCTGTCTCTCTCTGTCTCTCTGTGTGGAGAGACTCTCTCTCTCTCTGTCTGTCTCTCTCTCTCTGTTGTCTCTCTGTGTGGAGAGACTCTCTGTCTCTCTCTCTCTGTCTGTCTCTCTCTCTCTGTCTCTGTCTCTCTGTGTGGAGAGACTCTCTCTCTCTGTCTCTGTGTGGAGAGACTCTCTCTCTGTCTCTGTGTGGAGAGACTCTCTCTCTGTCTCTGTGTGGAGAGACTCTCTCTCTCTCTCTCTGTCTGTCTCTTTCTCTCTCTGTCTCTCTGTGTGGAGAGACTCTCTGTCTGTGTGGAGAGACTCTCTCTGTCTCTGTGTGGAGAGACTCTCTCTCTCTGTCTCTCTGTGTGGAGAGATTCTCTCTCTGTCTCTCTCTCTCTCTCCCTCTACACAGGATAAGATAAATAAGCATAAATATGGGTTGTATTTACAATGGTGTTTGTTCTTCACTGGTTGCCCTTTTCTCGTGGCAACAGGTCACACATCTTGCTTGCTGCTCTCTCTCTCTCTCTCTCTTTCTCTCTCTCTGTGTGTGTGTGGAGATCCTGTGTTGCTTTGCGCTCCTCCGGCTGGGTGAAAAACAGGAAGTGAGTGACAGTTGACATCTGCCTGCAGTGGCAGGAAGCCTCTGTTTCTGCTCTGCTTTGTCCTGGAGATAGACAACTGTTGTGTGCACCGTGTTGCAGGCTATGGTGAGGGTTGTATTCATTAGGGAACACCGTAGCAACAGTGTTTCCTTTTCGGCAAGTTCAGGCAGTCCCTCTTTGTCTCAGTCCTTTTTCTTCCATTTTGGGGACCGATGAATTCCTGCTGTTTGCGTTGTGCAGTGGCAATGGCAGATCGAGGCCAAGCAGCGAGAGAAGTTGAAAAATACTGTAATGTTACCCTAGCCTCTAATCTTAGAAATACATTTAGTTCTTCTCAGAAGGTGCTGGAAAAATAAAACTCACACTCTGTTGGCTAAGGGGGGGGGGGGGGGGGGGGGGTGTTACCAAGCCTAAACACAATTTAGAGCATAGCCATTTTAAGAGTGTGTGTTTGTATACATACTGTATGTACTCTCAGCATTACGTAAAGAAAGTCCCAAAGGCATACTTCATTAAGAACCCAGTTTACCTCTGCACTACATTAAGAACCCAGTTTACCTCTGCAGTAAGAACCCAGTTTACCTCTGCAGTAAGAACCCAGTTTACCTCTACATTAAGAACCCAGTTTACCTCTGCATTAAGAACCCAGTTTACCTCTGCAGTAAGAACCCAGATTACCTCTGCACTACATTAAGAACCCAGTTTACCTCTACAGTAAGAACCCAGATTACCTCTGCACTACAGTAAGAATCCAGTTTACCTCTACATTAAGAACCCAGTTTACCTCTGCACTACATTAAGAACCCAGTTTACCTCTGCACTACATTAAGAACCCAGTTTACCTCTACATTAAGAACCCAGATGACCTCTACAGTAAGAACCCAGTTTACCTCTACATTAAGAACCCAGTTTACCTCTGCACTACAGTAAGAACCCAGTTTACCTCTGCACTACATTAAGAACCCAGTTTACCTCTACAGTAAGAACCCAGTTTACCTCTGCACTACAGTAAGACCCCAGTTTACCTCTGCACTACATTAAGAACCCAGTTTACCTCTACAGTAAGAACCCAGATTACCTCTGCACTACAGTAAGAATCCAGTTTACCTCTACAGTAAGAACCCAGATTACCTCTACATTAAGAACCCAGTTTACCTCTGCACTACAGTAAGACCCCAGTTTACCTCTGCACTACATTAAGAACCCAGTTTACCTCTACAGTAAGAACCCAGATGACCTCTACATTAAGAACCCAGTTTACCTCTACATTAAGAACCCAGTTTACCTCTACAGTAAGAACCCAGTTTACCTCTGCATTACATTAAGAACCCAGTTTACCTCTACATTAAGAACCCAGATTACCTCTACATTAAGAACCCAGTTTACCTCTACAGTAAGAACCCAGTTTACCTCTACAGTAAGACCCCAGTTTACCTCTGCACTACATTAAGAACCCAGTTTACCTCTACACTACATTCAGAACCCAGTTTACCTCTACTTTAAGAACACAGTTTACCTCTGCACTACAGTAAGAACCCAGTTTACCTCTGCACTACATTAAGAACCCAGTTTACCTCTACACTACATTAAGAACCCAGATTACCTCTACACTACATTAAGAACCCAGATTACCTCTGCACTACATTAAGAACCCAGTTTACCGCTACACTACATTAAGAACCCAGTTTACCTCTGCATTATGAACCCATATTACCTCTACACTACATTAAGAACCCAGATTACCTCTGCACTACATTAAGAACCCAGTTTACCTCTACACTACATTAAGAACCCAGTTTACCTCTGCATTAAGAACCCAGATTACCTCTACACTACATTAAGAACCCAGTTTACCTCTGCATTAAGAACCCAGTTGACCTCTACACTACATTAAGAACCCAGTTTACCTCTACACTACATTAAGAACCCAGTTTACCTCTACACTACATTAAGAACCCAGTTTACCTCTGCATTAAGAACCCAGATTACCTCTACACTACATTAAGAACCCAGTTTACCTCTGCATTAAGAACCCAGTTGACCTCTACACTGCATTAAGAACCCAGTTTACCTCTGCATTAAGAACCCAGTTTACCTCTACACTACATTAAGAACCCAGTTTACCTCTGCATTAAGAACCCAGATTACCTCTACACTACATTAAGAACCCAGTTTACCTCTGCATTAAGAACCCAGTTTACCTCTACACTACATTAAGAACCCAGTTTACCTCTGCACTACATTAAGAACCCAGTTTACCTCTGCACTACAGTAAGAACCCAGTTTACCTCTGCACTACAGTAAGAACCCAGTTTACCTCTGCATTAAGAACCCAGATTACCTCTGCACTACAGGTTTCAAACAGTTAAGCAAAGAAGGATAAACAAATAGTGAAATTGCCTTCCACCCCTACTTAAACATTATACTACAACAGCAGCAGTGTGTGTGTGTGTGTGTGTGTGTGTGTGTGTGTGTGTGTGTGTGTGTGTGTGTGTGTGTGTGTGTGTGTGTGTGTGTGTGTGTGTGTGTGTGTGTGTTTGTACATGTATTTGTATGTGTTTGGGATAATGTAAATACGGTATCAACAACAACATTTCATGTCTATAAATCTGGAAATTCATAAACTTCCCTTTAGGGTCTCTATTCAATCCATATCGCGTAAATTCACCGCTACAGCGTGATTTAAACCGACTGCCTTCTCGGCTCAATCGGAAATGACCTTTCAATTATGTACAGTAGTTCAATCTGTAACTCTAGGTTGCAATAAACATGTTTAAATAACAACCTTTAATTTTCACTTTATGACACAAAACACGTAGCAAAAAAGTATGTTTATTTTTGTATAATGTATTTTTTTTCCTTCATAAAAAAAAAAAAAAGTCCAAAATAAAAACAACGGTTACATCATCAGCCCGATCTCAACCTCAATGACCTAAATTGATATACGTTTCTTTCCTTTCTTGTGCTTCGATCCATCGAGGGAGAAAAGCATCATATAAAAAAATACTATACAGAGAAATAGAACTTCGATAAAACACATTTAAAAAATACACACTATCAATGCATGCATCAACTCCACCTTTTAAATGCATAGGGAGGGGATGGTGAGCGCTTGACTTGGTCCAGGAACTAAACCTTCTACTGCTTGACTTCCTGTTCCTGTTAATAGAATATTAGCTCAAAAAGTATTGTGGAGCTGCTGCACCTAAATATAAACAGTACAGGAACCCGAAATGAGTCCCTATTTCAGTCCAAGTCAAGCACAGGGGATGATCACATGTAAAACTCCTAAAAAGTTTGTTAAACTCAAACCTTAAGAAGAGGTTACTTTTTTTTTTGGGGGGGGGGGGGGGGGGGGGGGGGGCACTTCATATTGCGAAGAAAAACACTTGTCTTCCATCTCAAAGTTTCATCATTTGTACATTAAGATACTTACAGTACACATAACACTCTATTCTATCGAAGTGCTTTGAGAATGACCATTTTAAAAGTTTAGTTTTCCCCTTCGAGAAAAACAGAATCTGTTTTTCCAAAGTATTCCCAGTCCATATAATCTTACCCATTATGAACTGAAAACCCTGACCCTAACCCTAACCCTAACCCAGTCCATATAATCTTACCCATTATGAACTGAAAACCCTGACCCTAACCCTAACCCTAACCCTAACCCAGTCCATATAATCTTACCCATTATGAACTGAAAACCCTGACCCTAACCCTAACCCTAACCCAGTCCATATAATCTTACCCATTATGAACTGAAAACCCTGACCCTAACCCTAACCCTAACCCTAACCCAGTCCATATAATCTTACCCATTATGAACTAAAAAACCCTGACCCTAACCCTAACCCTAACCCAGTCCATATAATCTTACCCATTATGAACTGAAAACCCTGACCCTAACCCTAACCCTAACCCTAACCCAGTCCATATAATCTTACACATTATGAACTGAAAACCCTGACCCTAACCCTAACCCTAACCCTAACCCTAACCCAGTCCATATAATCTTACCCATTATGAACTGAAAACCCTGACCCTAACCCTAACCCTAACCCTAACCCAGTCCATATAATCTTACCCATTATGAACTGAAAACCCTGACCCTAACCCTAACCCTAACCCTAACCCAGTCCATATAATCTTACCCATTATGAACTGAAAACCCTGACCCTAACCCTAACCCTAACCCTAACCCTAACCCTAACCCAGTCCATATAATCTTACCCATTATGAACTGAAAAGCCAAAAACTGATCCTGGATCAGCAACACTTCTCTGAGATGTTTTATTAGACGCAGAATTATGAAACTGCTCTGTGGATATCTGGGTTAAGGACCTGGTCATCTGAGCTCATCCAACCACCTCAAGCAAAACACATTATTAACACTGGCCTTCCATTACCAGGGGCAGATTTTGTTTACGTAAGAACTTATAGAGACACAGAACATAGAGAGAGAGAGAGACACACAGAACATAGAGAGTGTGAGAGAGAGAGAGAAAGTGGAGAGTTCTGTGAACAGCAGGACCAGGCCAGTTCCGTGGGCAATAATACAAGCTTGAACAGAGAAGCTGATTGTTCTTATGAGAATTCTCCAAAATCTCCAAGAACAATGAGTGCTCTGTACTTTATAGACCCAACTGGTGCTTTCCAACACTGGGTATAAACGGAACTCTGGGTATAGCAGTATTCTTCGGGTCATTGTTCCTGCTGGAAGGTGAACCTCCATCCCAGTCTCAAATCTTTTGAAGACTGAAACAGGTTTCCCTCAAGATGTGCCCTGTTTTCAGCACCATCCATCATTCCTTAAATTCTGACCAGTTTCCCAGTCCCTGCCGATGAAAAACATACCCACAGCATGATGCTGCTACCACCATGCTTCACTGTGGGGATGATGTTCTCGGGGTGATGAGAGTTGTTGGGTTTGCGCCAGACAGCGTTTTCCTTGATGGCCAAAAAGCTCAATTTTAGTGTCATCTAACCCAAGTACCTTCTTCCATATGTTTGGGGAGTCTCCCACATGGCTTTTGGGGAGTCTCCCACATGGCTTTTGGGGAGTCTCCCACATGGCTTTTGGGGAGTCTCCCACATGGCTTTTGGGGAGTCTCCCACATGGCTTTTGGCGAACACCAAACGTGTTTGCTTATTCTTTTCTTCGTAAAGCCCAGTTCTGTGGAGTGTACGGCTTAAAGTGGTCGTATGGACAGATACTCCAATCTCCGCTGTGAAGCTTTGCAGCTCCTTCAGGGTTATCTTTGTTTAACTGGGAAAGTGTGTCTAAATTATGCTTCAGATCCAGAAGGACAGAGGATAGAGGAATAGAGGGATAGAGGGGTAGAGGGATGGAGGGGTAGATGGATGGAGTGGTAGGTGGATGGAGGGGTAGCGGGGTAGAGGGATTGAGGGATGGAGGGGCAGTTGGAAGGATGGAGGGATAGAGGGGTGGAGGGATGGAGGGGTAGAGGGATGGAGTGGTAGAGGGATGGAGGGGTAGCAGGGTAGAGGGATAGAGGGATGGAGGGTCAGTTGGAAGGATGGAGAGATAGAGGGGTGGAGGGGTAGATAGTAGGGTAGAGGGGTGGAGGGATGGAGGGGTAGATAGTAGGGTAGAGGGGTGGAGGGATGGAGGGATAG
Source organism: Oncorhynchus clarkii lewisi (assembly GCF_045791955.1). NCBI lineage: Eukaryota > Metazoa > Chordata > Actinopteri > Salmoniformes > Salmonidae > Oncorhynchus > Oncorhynchus clarkii. The sequence goes on along the minus strand of NW_027258851.1, from coordinate 19,623 downwards.
AGGGGTGGAGGGATGGATGGTTAGATAGTAGGGTGGAGGTATGGAGGGATAGAGGGGTGGAGGGATGGAGGGGTAGATGGAGTGGTAGAGGGATAAAGGGATATAGGGGTGGAGGGGTAGAGGTGTGGAGGGATAGAAGGATAGAAGGATGGAGGGATGGAAGGATGGAGGGATGGAGGGATAGAAGGATAGAGGGATGGAAGGATAGAAGGATAGAGGGATGGAAGGATAGAAGGATAGAGGGATGGAAGGATGGAGGGATGGAGGGATAGAAGGGTGGAGGGATAGAGGGATAGAGGTATGGAGGGATAGAGGTATGGAGGGATAGAAGGATAGAAGCATGGAGGGATGGAGGAATAGAGGTATGGAGGTGGTAGACAGAAAAGAGGACAAACCTAAGAAAACATCAGTTGGATAAACAAAGACAACCTGGAAGTGGTATTACTCTAATATTATGTCTCTGAGTGTTGCTTGAGGGAAGCTGTAAATCCATTTGGCCAAAATGGTGAAAAATGAAAGAACATCAATCAATACACACAAATAAAAACAGATAACACTATACACATACTCATCCATCCACAGACAAATCACAGTATGTCCAGATTAAAGTTGCTGAAGGACCAAACACTTTCGTTTTTTTTATCCCCATCACCAATAGCAGCAGGCTTTCTTCTTGTGCATTGTCATCCTTCACCCTTTGTCCAAAGTGTGTGTCTTTGTGTGTGGGTGTGTGTGTGGGTGTGTCTGTTTGTGTGTCTGTGTATGCGTGGGTGTGTCTATTTGTGTGTGTGTGTTTGTGTCTGTGAGTGTGTGTGAGTGGGTGGGTGCGTGTGTGTGTCTATGTGTTTGTGTGTGTGTGTCTGTGTGTTTGTGTCTGTGTGTGTGTGTGTGTGTGTGTGTGTGTGTGTGTGTGTGTGTGTGTGTGTGTGTGGTTGCTTTTCCAGGCCAAATGGCTTCTGCTTTTCGATGATTCAAACAAACAAAACTCAAACAAAATGAAAACATTTTCAGGCTACACTGAGTGTACAAAACATTAGGAACACCTGCTCTTTCCATGACCTAGACTGACCAGGTGAATCCAGGTGAAAGATATGATCCTTTTTGCTGTCAGCTGTTAAATCCACTTCAATCTGTGTAGATGAAGGGGAGGAGACAAGTTAAAGAAGGACTTTTAACCCTTGAGACAATTAAGACATGGATTGTGTATGTATGTGTGCCATTCAGAGGGTGAATGGACAAGACAAAGGATTTAAGTTAATTTGAATGGGGTGTGGTAGTAGGTACCAGGCACACCGGTTTGTGTCAAGAACTGCAATGCTGCTGGGTTTTTCACGCTCAACAGTTTATTGTGTGTATCAAGAATGGTCCACCACCCAAAGAACATTCAGCTAAAACCTGACACAACAGGTTGTAAGCTCCCGAGTCGCACAGAGTGCAAGAGGCGTCACTACAGTCCCTGGTTCGATTCCAGGCTGTATCACATCCGGCCGTGATTGGGACTCCCATAGGGCTGCGCGCAAGTGGCCCAGCGTCGGCCGGGGTAGGATGTCATTGTAAATAAAAATGTGTTCTTAAACTGACTTGCCTAGTTAAATAAAGGTTAAATAAAAATAAAAAACAATTGGGAGTCAATATGGGCCAGCATCCCTGTGGAACGCTTTCGACACCTCGTACAGTCCATGCCCCGACGAATTGAGGCTGTTCTGAGGGCAAAAATGGGGGGAGTGAAACTCGATATTAGGAAGGTGTTCTTAATTTTTTGTCCGCTCACTGTATGACATAGGTAAATTGTTTCTTCTTCTTCTATGTTTTTGTAAGAGGTTGGCAGAATGGCAACACGTGAAACACAAGACTTGTGGGGAAAATGCATCTGTAAAAAAAGTCTTCATCTTTTTGCACCAGGGTTGGTGGGGCTGAAGACACTTCTCAGTGTTTGAGAGATCTGGGAGTCTCTAAGGATTTTGTTATTGAGTCCAGTGGCCACGAACAGTGTCTTTGGCTCTGAGCCTGTTTCTCTGAGCCTGTTTCTCTGTGTCTTTGGCTCTGAGCCTGTTTCTCTGAGCCTGTTTCTCTGTCTTTAGCTCTGAGCCTGTTTCTCTGAGCCTGTTTCTCTGAGTCTGTTTCTCTGAGCCTGTTTCTCTGAGCCTGTTTCTCTGTGTCTTTGGCTCTGAGCCTGTTTCTCTGTGTCTTTGGCTCTGAGCCTGTTTCTCTGTGTCTTTGGCTCTGAGCCTGTTTCTCTGAGTCTGTTTCTCTGTGTCTGGATCTGAGTCTGTTTCTCTGAGCCTGTTTCTCGGTGTCTGTGGATCTGAGTCTGTTTCTCTGAGCCTGTTTCTCGGTGTCTGTGGATCTGAGTCTGTTTCTCTGAGTCTGTTTCTCGGTGTCTGTGGATCTGAGTCTGTTTCTCTGAGCCTGTTTCTCGGTGTCTGTGGATCTGAGACTGTTGGTTCTAGTAAAGGGATCTAGTGAACATGTCAACTTTTATTTTTTATTTGTATAGTAAAGTCACAGGTCTATAGTCTATAGTACTGGTCTGTGTCTTTAGTTACAGGTCTATAGTACTGGTCTGTGTCAATAGTCACAGGTCTATAGTCTATAGTACTGGTCTGTGTCTTTAGTCACAGGTCTATAGTCTATAGTACTGGTCTGTGTCTTTAGTCACAGGTCTATAGTCTATAGTACTGGTCTGTGTCTTTAGTTACAGGTCTATAGTCTATAGTACTGGTCTGTGTCTTTAGTCACAGGTCTATAGTCTATAGTACTGGTCTGTGTCTTTAGTCACAGGTCTATAGTCTATAGTACTGGTCTGTGTCTTTAGTCACAGGTCTATAGTCTATAGTACTGGTCTGTGTCTTTAGTTACAGGTCTATAGTCTATAGTACTGGTCTGTGTCTTTAGTTACAGGTCTATAGTCTATAGTACTGGTCTGTGTCTTTAGTTACAGGTCTCTAGTCTATAGTACTGGTCTGTGTCTTTAGTCACAGGTCTATAGTCGATAGTACTGGTCTGTGTCTTTAGTCACAGGTCTATAGTCTATAGTACTGGTCTGTGTCTTTAGTTACAGGTCTATAGTCTATAGTACTTGTCTGTGTCAATAGTCACAGGTCTATAGTCTATAGAACTGGTCTGTGTCTTTAGTCACAGGTCTATAGTCTATAGTACTGGTCTGTGTCTTTAGTTACAGGTCTATAGTCTATAGTACTGGTCTGTGTCTTTAGTTACAGGTCTATAGTCTATAGTACTGGTCTGTGTCTTTAGTCACAGGTCTATAGTCTATAGTACTGGTCTGTGTCTTTAGTTACAGGTCTATAGTCTATAGTACTGGTCTGTGTCTTTAGTTACAGGTCTATAGTCTATAGTACTGGTCTGTGTCTTTAGTTACAGGTCTATAGTCTATAGTACTGGTCTGTGTCTTTAGTTACAGGTCTATAGTCTATAGTACTGGTCTGTGTCTTTAGTCACAGGTCTATAGTACTGGTCTGTGTCTTTAGTCACAGGTCTATAGTACTGGTCTGTGTCTTTAGTCACAGGTCTATAGTCTATAGTACTGGTCTGTGTCTTTAGTTACAGGTCTATAGTACTGGTCTGTGTCTTTAGTTACAGGTCTATAGTACTGGTCTGTGTCTTTAGTCACAGGTCTATAGTACTGGTCTGTGTCTTTAGTCACAGGTCTATAGTCTATAGTACTGGTCTGTGTCTTTAGTTACAGGTCTATAGTACTGGTCTGTGTCTTTAGTTACAGGTCTATAGTACTGGTCTGTGTCTTTAGTTACAGGTCTATAGTACTGGTCTGTGTCTTTAGTCACAGGTCTATAGTACTGGTCTGTGTCTTTAGTCACAGGTCTATAGTCTATAGTACTGGTCTGTGTCTTTAGTCACAGGTCTATAGTCTATAGTACCGGTCTGTGTCTTTAGTCACAGGTCTATAGTCTGTAGTACTGGTCTGTGTCTTTAGTCACAGGTCTATAGTCTATAGTACTGGTCTGTGTCTTTAGTCACAGGTCTATAGTCTATAGTACTGGTCTGTGTCTTTAGTTACAGGTCTATAGTCTATAGTACTGGTCTGTGTCTTTAGTCACAGGTCTATAGTCTATAGTACTGGTCTGTGTCTTTAGTCACAGGTCTATAGTCTATAGTACTGGTCTGTGTCTTTAGTCACAGGTCTATAGTCTATAGTACTGGTCTGTGTCTTTAGTCACAGGTCTATAGTCTATAGTACTGGTCTGTGTCTTTAGTTACAGGTCTATAGTACTGGTCTGTGTCAATAGTCACAGGTCTATAGTCTATAGTACTGGTCTGTGTCTTTAGTCACAGGTCTATAGTTTATAGTACTGGTCTGTGTCTTTAGTTACAGGTCTATAGTCTATAGTACTGGTCTGTGTCTTTAGTCACAGGTCTATAGTCTATAGTACTGTTCTGTGTCTTTAGTTACAGGTCTATAGTCTATAGTACTGGTCTGTGTCTTTAGTTACAGGTCTATAGTCTATAGTACTGGTCTGTGTCTTTAGCCACAGGTCTATAGTACTGGTCTGTGTCTTTAGTCACAGGTCTATAGTCTATAGTACTGGTCTGTGTCTTTAGTTACAGGTCTATAGTCTATAGTACTGGTCTGTGTCTTTAGTCACAGGTCTATAGTCTATAGTACTGGTCTGTGTCTTTAGTTACAGGTCTATAGTCTATAGTACTGGTCTGTGTCTTTAGTTACAGGTCTATAGTCTATAGTACTGGTCTGTGTCTTTAGTTACAGGTCTATAGTCTATAGTACTGGTCTGTGTCTTTAGTCACAGGTCTATAGTTTATAGTACTGGTCTGTGTCTTTAGTTACAGGTCTATAGTCTATAGTACTGGTCTGTGTCTTTAGTCACAGGTCTATAGTCTATAGTACTGGTCTGTGTCTTTAGTTACAGGTCTATAGTCTATAGTACTGGTCTGTGTCTTTAGTTACAGGTCTATAGTCTGTAGTACTGGTCTGTGTCTTTAGTTACAGGTCTATAGTCTATACTACTGGTCTGTGTCTTTAGTTACAGGTCTATAGTCTATAGTACTGGTCTGTGTCTTTAGCCACAGGTCTATAGTACTGGTTTGTGGCTCCTGTCTGTAGTTCATTCAGAAGTTCAGTCTGTGACTTGGTGTGTCCATGGTACTGGACTGTGGCTGCGTCTGTAGTTCACATGTCCAAAGAAGGTCCATTGTTCTGTGTGTGTCTGTAGATTCACAGACTGCTCCATGGTAACGGTCTGCGGCTTGGCGTGTCTGTGCTGTCTGTCTGTAAATCACAGGTCCATGGCTCGGGTTGTAGTGGTATAGTGGTGGTGTTCCCTACTGTTGGACTGCAGTGCAGAGATGAGAAGGCCTTGGTCCTGGTCCAGACAGTCCGGTTCATGGTGCAGTTGCTGGGCCAGAGGGTTCCTGCTGATCACCAGCTCCAGCTTGTCCCCGGCCTCGGTGATCAGGGGGACAGCCAGGCAGCAGTCGAAGTCTCTGGTACGCACGTGGTTCACCTACAGCACCAGGGGAAAGAGAGTCATGAATGACCAAAGCAAAAATAGGTTTTTAGAAGCAAAAAAAAAATTTGCAAATATATTAAAACATGTTTTATGTAAGTATTCAGACTCTTCGCTATGAGACTCTAGATTGAGATCAAGTGCATCCTGTTTCCATTGATCATCCTTGAGATGTTTCTACAACTTGATTGGAGTCCACCATGGTAAGAACACAGTGGCCTCCATAATTCTTAAATGGAAGAAGTTTGGAACCGCCAAGTCTCTTCCTAGAGTTGGGCGCCCGGCCGAACTGAGCAATCGGGGAAGAAGGGCCTTGGTCAGGGAGGTGACCAAGAACCTGATGGTCACTCTGACAGAGCTCCAGAGTTCCACTGTGGAGATGGGAGAACCTTCCAGAAGGACAAGCATCTCTGCAGCACTCCACCAATCAGGCCTTTATGGTAGACTAGTGACCAGACAGAAGCCACTCCTCAGTAAAAGGCACATGACAGCCCGCTTAGAGTTTGCCAAAAGGCACCTAAAGGACTCTCAGACCATGAGAAACAAGATTCTCTGGTCTGATGAAACCAAGATTGGACTCTTTGGCCTGAATGCCAAGCGTCACATCTGGAGGTAACCTGGCACCATCCCTACGGTGAAGTATGGTGGTGGCAGCATCATGCTGTGGGGATGTGTTTCAGCGGCAGGGACTGGGAGACTAGTCAGGACCGAGGTGAAAGGCGAACGTAGAAAAGTACAGAGAGATCCTTGATGACAACCTGCACCAGAGCGCTCAGGACCTCAGTTTGGGGCGAAGGTTCACCTGTGCAGCGACGACTCCCCATCCAACCTGACAGAGCTTGAGAGGATCTGCTTGGAAGAAACTCACCAAATACAGATTTACCAATGTTGTAGTGTCATACTCACGCCACGAGGCTCAAGGCTGTAATCACTGACAAATGTGCTTCAACAAAGTACTGAGTAAAGGGCCTGAATACTTATGGAAATGTCATATTATTGTGCACTGTCCCTGTAAAAAAATATATATATTTCAGTAAGTATATATATATATATTTATATATATATATATTTATAAGAAAATCTAAAAAAAAAGTGTTTTTGCTTTGTCATTATGGGGTATTCCAGGGTATTGTGTGTCGATTGAACAATTTCATCAATTTTAGAATAAGGCTGGAACAAACCGTGGAAAAAGTCAAGGGGTCTGAATACTTTTTTTTTTTAATGCACTGAGGACAACAAACGGCATCCATAATCCATATTGGTGAGTGGACAGATTTGCCTTCCTATAATGACTTCCTAATATGGATGCCGTACACACGTCTTCTATTACTGTACCATGTGTCACAGACAGATTCTAGAACATTCCAATCAAGGACTAGTGTATTGGAATAAACCCCACTGCAAGTCAACAGCAGCCTTTACAACAACTCTGTTATTTCTGCTCTAACCACATAAGTCTGTAGTATTGAGTCTGATTCGTATTACAGAGCCAAGCCAAGCCAAGCCAAGCCAAGCCAAGCCAAACTGTACTGGGCCGGCCTGGTTACACATCTACTGTACCATAGTGGCTGGAACCAGATTGGAAAGACAGTGTGAAAATAAAACATCAGAGCCAGCCACAGTACGATTTATGTTTGGCCGTGAAGTGTGGATCGGGCCTTGGAAGACAGCTAGGGAACTGGGATCTAGAAGCTAGGAGCTCTGGCAGATCTGCTGTGTGTGCGTATTGAACTTTTTTTAAATGTATTTTTTTATCTTGGCTGAGTCCGTACGTGTCGAACGTGAGTTTTTATAGTAAGTAGTTCTGGTTTCTGTATTTACCCTGAATAAGTGGACTTTATTCAACTGTGGTTTTGGCTTAATCAGAACCACAATCATTCTTCTCTCCTAGTCTAAAAACGTTCTTCCTATTTTCTAGTTCTTTCTTCTTGTGGCTATAAAACGGTAAGATAATATAATGACAGTACTATATGAGAAGATATTCCCACCAGTATGGTTGATATTCAACTAAAACTCATGCCATCTCCCAGTGGCCACAACCTAACCTGTCCCTCACAACCTAACCTGTCCCTGACAACCTAACCTGTCCCTCACAACCTAACCTGTCCCACCATGTTTTCTCTGGCTACAGCATAATTGTTAATAGGCTGATCATTATATTCACTTGACAGCGGTCTGTAATCAGTGGCACAGTTTGCAGGAGAGAGAGTGGGATGGAGGGCCCTAGTCGATAGGCTAAAGGAAATCACACTAAACTAACACAGAGACATTATCATTAGATACTGAAACCACTGGTTCCATGCTGTGTGTGTGTGTGTGTGTGTGTGTGTGTGTGTGTGTGTGTGTGTGTGTGTGTGTGTGTGTGTGTGTGTGTGTGTGTGTGTGTGAGGGTGTATGTGTGTGTGTGTGTGTGTGTGTGTGTGTGTGTGTGTGTGTGTGTGTGAGGGGGTGTTCCGCCCGCTCTGACTCTAGTCCGTGTCTCCAGTCCTACGTCTCGTCAGTCCTGCTACTCTGTCCTGGATCCCCCACTTTACGGCTCTCTTCGATTCCCCTCCGGATCTGCTTTCCCTGTCGTAACACCTCTCGCTCCAACCTTAGCCTCCACACCAGGTTTCCTGCAACCCCCCCCCCCTCCCACCCCCCACCCCCGTTTCAATAAATACCTTGGTTACCTCATCCCGGTCTCCTCTTCTGCTCATGGGTTCACCTGTTCCGCTCCGCGTGACACTCGGCAGAGTCACATTTGAACTCTGTCCAACCTTGGCGTGATAAACGGGCCTTTGTCTATGACTTCCTCTCCAACCCTTACCTACCTATCTATCTCACAGCAGTTTATATTTAACCTGCTGGCTGGGTGTCAGGCATGAACAAACACTACTTATATGGAACAGAGTAAATAGGCATTTCAACATCATAGCTTCAGCCGTTGGTAACTTGTGTAATGGACACGGGCTGGAAGGTCAAACACTACTTACAGATACTAGCACTGGCAGGGTTCTCTCTGTCTCTCCCCCCTCTGCCTCTCACTCCTCTGCCTCTCACTCCTCTTTCTCTCTCTGTCTCTCATGCCTGTCTCTCACTCCTCTGTCTCTCACTTCTCTGCCTCGCACTCCTCTCACTCCTCTGCCTCTCACTCCTCTTTCTCTCTCTGTCTCTCACTCCTCTGTCTCTCACTCCTCTGCCTCTCACTCCTCTCACTCCTCTCTCTCTCTGCCTCTCACTCTGTCTCCTCACTCCTCCGTCTCTCTCTAGGCAGGCAGGCAGGCACAAGCTGGGTGAGTAGGTACAGGCTGGGGGGATAGGTACAGGCTGGGGGGGATAGGTACAGGGAGAGTGAACACCTGAAGGATTCTGTCATATGGTTTCAGGCCTGCGCGGTCTGCTGGGCCCTCTGGACGGATCATGTTGACGTAAACACCTTTCTCCAGGAACCCGTCGGAGACGCTGAAGCCAAAGTCATCGCTCTCTGGATCCTTCATCACCGTCACCTGGGGAATTACATCCCGTTAGTTAATTTAACCTGTTAGTTTAGAGCTGTGAACACATAGTTACAACCTGTTAGTTAATTTAACCTGTTAGTTTAGTGCTGTGAACACATAGTTTCAAGGCTACATATGTAGCTTCAATACTATTCTTAGGATTCAGACCCTGGTAGTGGTATATTGACCACAAACCCCAGTTACTACCACAAACAGAACAGTAAACAAGTAGTTGTGTGTCTGCATACCCAGCTGGATTGCTGTTTCGGCCAATCAGCATCCAGGACCCAAACTACCCGGTTTATAATAAGGCCCGAGGGGGTGTGGTATATGGCCAATGTACCACGACTAAGGGCTGTTCTTACGTGCGGCGCAATGCAGAAATCCTGGACACCGCCCTTAGCCGTGGTACATTGGCCAAATACCACAAACCCCCGAGGTGACTTATTGCTGTTATAAACTGGTTACAAACGTCATTAGAGCAGTAAAAATAAATGCTTTGTCATACCCGTGGTATACGCTCTGGTGTACCACGGCTGTCAGCCAATCAGTATTCAGGGCTCGAACCACCCAGTTTATAATATGGTGTAACCTTTCATTTACAGTTAGTTTATTTAGCTGACAGACACTCTTATTGAAGACTTCATTTAGAGTTAGTTTATTTAGCTGACGGACACTCTTATTGAAGACTTCATTTACAGTTAGTTTATTTAGCTGACAGACACTCTTATTGAAGACTTCATTTAGAGTTAGTTTATTTAGCTGACAGACACTCTTATTGAAGACTTCATTTAGAGTTAGTTTATTTAGCTGACGGACACTCTTATTGAAGACTTCATTTAGAGTTAGTTTATTTAGCTGACGGACACTCTTATTGAAGACTTCATTTACAGTTAGTTTATTTAGCTGACGGACACTCTTATTGAAGACTTAATTTACAGTTAGTTTATTTAGCTGACGGACACTCTTATTGAAGACTTCATTTACAGTTAGTTTATTTAGCTGACGGACACTCTTATTGAAGACTTCATTTACAGTTAGTTTATTTAGCTGACGGACACTCTTATTGAAGACTTCATTTACAGTTAGTTTATTTAGCTGACGGACACTCTTATTGAAGACTTCATTTACAGTTAGTTTATTTAGCTGACGGACACTCTTATTGAAGACTTCATTTAGAGTTAGTTTATTTAGCTGACAGACACTCTTATTGAAGACTTCATTTACAGTTAGTTTATTTAGCTGACGGACACTCTTATTGAAGACTTCATTTACAGTCATTTAGCCGACGTACGGTACAATACGTGGATTCAAGGTGCAATAGCCATCACGATCACTGCGAGTAAAACCTAGTAATACCCGCCATGAGAAAAGTTACAGCAGACAGGTTGGTCTGACACGGGAGTGCAGGGTACACAAGCCGATCAATCAATAAGAGTGTTGTTGCTCAATAATGCATGTATTGATCTATTATTGATTACAGTGGTGCGTTACACTGTCTAGACCTCGTCAGAACACGGTGGTCAGGTTCCATTGGTGCCGGGCTCTCCAACCCTGTTCCTGGAGAGATACCTTCCTGTAGGTTTTAACTCCAACCCTGTTCCTGGAGACTACCCTCCTGTAGGTTTTCACTCCAACCCTGTTCCTGGAGAGCTACCCTCCTGTAGGTTTTCACTCCAACCCTGTTCCTGGAGAGCTAACTTCCTGTAGGTTTTAACTACAACCCTGTTCCTGGAGAGCTACCCTCCTGTAGGTTTTAACTCCAACCCTGTTCCTGGAGAGCTAACCTCCTGTAGGTTTTAACTCCAACCCTGTTCCTGGTGAGCTACCCTCCTGTAGGTTTTAACTCCAACCCTGTTCCTGGAGAGCTAACCTCCTGTAGGTTTTAACTCCAACCCTGTTCCTGGAGAGCTACCCTCCTCTAGGTTTTAACTCCAACCCTGTTCCTGGAGAGCTAACCTCCTGTAGGTTTTAACTCCAACCCTGTTCCAGGTGAGCTACCCTCCTCTAGGTTTTAATTCCAACCCTGTTCCTGGAGAGCTACCCTCCTGTAGGTTTTAATTCCAACCCTGTTCCTGGAGAGCTAACCTCATGTAGGTTTTAACTCCAACCCTGTTCCAGGTGAGCTACCCTCTGTAGGTTTTAACTCCAACCCTGTTCCTGGAGAGCTAACCTCCTGTAGGTTTTAACTCCAACCCTGTTCCTAGAAAGTTAATGTTCTGTAGGTTTTAACTCCAACCCTGTTCCTGGAGAGCTAATCTCCTGTAGGTTTTAACTCCAACCCTGTTCCTAGAAAGTTAATGTTCTGTAGGTTTTAACTCCAACCCTGTTCCTGGAGAGCTACCCTACAGTAGGTTTTAACTCCAACCCTGTTCCTGAAGAGATACCCTCCTGTAGGTTTTCACTCCAACCCTGTTCCTGGAGAGACCCTCCTGTAGGTTTTAACTCCAACCCTGTTCCTGAAGAGATACCCTCCTGTAGGTTTTAACTCCAACCCTGTTCCTGGAGATATCCCCTCCTGTAGGTTTTAACTCCAACCTTGTTCCTGGAGAGATTCCCTCCTGTAGGTTTTAACTCCAACCCTGTTACAGGAGAGCCACCCTACAGTAGGTTTCCACTCCAAACCTTTTGTAGTTAAAACCTACAGGAGGATAGCTCTCACTGGTGGGTATGGCAGTCACCTTGTGTAGCTCCAGAGGGGTAGGGGAGAGGATCTCCTGCATCTCTTCCTTGATCCTACGAGACTCCCAGGTCTTCTCAGACACCCGGAGTGTGTTCTTTGCCCTGGCCTCGTGATGCAGCTGGGTTCTGGCCTCGTGATGCAGGAGTTGGGCCTCCGGGTGCAGATGGGCCTCCGGGTGCAGGTGGGCCCCCTGGTGGAGGTGGGCCTCCTGGTGCAGGTGGGTCTTGGCATCGTGGTGCTGGAGGGAGCTCCTCCGCAGAGGGCTGATGCGGGGCTGGCAGACGGGGTCTCCAGGGTGGGGGAGGCCATGGGACTTGTTACCATCCACCCCAATACTGATGGCACTGCCCGTCATAATAGATGCCTACAGAGAGTAGAGTATAGAGTAGAGAAGAGTAGAGTAGAGTAGATAAAAAAATATATAAAATATATAAGTATATAAATTAAAATGTGTCGATCAATATGTCAACTTTGTCACAGGCCTAACAACATCCGTGCCAATATATCCTCCAAACACCGGCTTCTCTGGCATTATCACAAGTAGAGTAAAGAGTAGAGAGTAGAGAGTAGAGTAAAACGTAGAGTAATGAGTAAAGAGTAAACAGTAGACAGTAGAGTGTAGAGTAGAGTAAAGAAAAGAGTAGAGTATAGTAAAGAGTAAAGAGTCAAGTAGAGTAAAGAGTAAAGAGTCAAGTAGAGTAAAGAGTAAAGAGTCAAGTAGAGTAAAGAGTAGAGTAAAGAGTAAAGAGTCAAGTAGAGTAAAGAGTAGAGTAAAGAGTAGAGTATAGTAAAGAGTAGAGTAAAGAGTCAAGTAGAGTAAAGAGTAGAGTAAAGTGTAGAGTAAAGAGGCAAGTAGAGTATAGTAAAGAGTAGAGTATAGTAAAGAGTAAAGAGTCAAGTAGAGTAAAGAGTAGAGTAAAGTGTAGAGTAAAGAGGCAAGTAGAGTATAGTAAAGAGTAGAGTAAAGAGTAAAGAGCAGAGTAAAGAGTAAAGTAGAGTAAAGAGTAGAGTATAGTAAAGAGTAAAGAGTAAAGAGTAGAGTAAAGAGTCAAGTAGAGTATAGTAAAGAGTAGAGTAAAGAGTAGAGTAAAGAGTAAAGAGTAGAGTAAAGAGTAGAGTAAAGAGTAGAGTAAAGAGTAGAGTAGAGTAAAGAGTAGAGTAAAGAGTAGAGTAAAGAGTAAAGAGTAGAGTAAAGAGTAGAGTAAAGAGTAGAGTAAAGAGTAGAGTAGAGTAAAGAGTAGAGTAAAGAGTAGAGTAAAGAGTAGAGTAGAGTAAAGAGTAGAGTAAAGAGTAGAGTAAAGAGTAGAGTATAGTATAGTAAAGAGTAGAGTAGAGTAAAGTAAAGAGTAGAGTAAAGAGTAAAGTAGAGTAAAGAGTAGAGAAAAGAGTAGAGTAAAGAGTAAAGTAGAGTATAGTAAAGTAAAGAGTAGAGTAAAGAGTAAAGTAGAGTATAGTAAAGTAAAGAGTAGAGTAAAGAGTAAAGTAGAGTAAAGAGTAGAGTAAAGAGTAAAGTAGAGTATAGTATAGTAAAGAGAAGAGTAAAGAGTAGAGTAAAGAGTAAAGAGTAGAGTAAAGTGTAGAGTAAAGAGTCAAGTAGAGTAAAGAGTAAAGTAGAGTATTGTAGAGTAGAGTAAAGAGTAAAGTAGAGTAAAGAGTAGAGTAAAGAGTAGAGTAGAGTAAAGAGTAAAGTAGAGTATAGTAGAGTAGAGTAAAGAGTAAAGTAGAGTAAAGAGTAAAGAGTAGAGTAAAGAGTAGAGTATAGTAAAGTAAAGAGTAGAGTAAAGAGTAGAGTATCGTATAGAGTAGAGTAGAGTAAAGAGTAGAGTAAAGAGTAAAGTAGAGTAAAGAGTAGAGTAAAGAGTAAAGTAGAGTATAGTAAAGTAAAGAGTAGAGTAAAGAGTAAAGTAGAGTATAGTAAAGTAAAGAGTAGAGTAAAGAGTAAAGTAGAGTATAGTAAAGTAAAGAGTAGAGTAAAGAGTAAAGTAGAGTATAGTAAAGTAAAGAGTAGAGTAAAGAGTAAAGTAGAGTAAAGAGTAGAGTAAAGAGTAAAGTAGAGTATAGTATAGTAAAGAGAAGAGTAAAGAGTAGAGTAAAGAGTAAAGAGTAGAGTAAAGAGTAGAGTAAAGTGTAGAGTAAAGAGTAAAGTAGAGTAAAGAGTAAAGTAGAGTATAGTAGAGTAGAGTAAAGAGTAAAGTAGAGTAAAGAGTAAAGAGTAGAGTAAAGAGTAAAGAGTAAAGTATAGTAAAGAGTAAAGAGTAGAGTAAAGAGTAGAGTATAGTATAGAGTAGAGTAGAGTAAAGAGTAGAGTATAGTATAGAGTAGAGTAGAGTAAAGAGTAGAGTAGAGTATAGTAAAGCGTAAAGTAGAGTATAGTAAAGAGTAGAGAAGAGTAAAGAGTCAAGTAGAGTAAAGAGTAGAGTAGAGTATAGTAAAGAGTAAAGTAGAGTATAGTAAAGAGTAGAGAAGAGTAAAGAGTAAAGTAGAGTAGAGTAGAGTATAGTATAGAGTAGAGTAGAGTAAAGAGTAAAGTAGAGTAAAGAGTAGAGTAAAGAGCAGAGTAAAATAATGAGTAGACTAAAGTGAAGAGTAGAGTAAAGACAGTATAAACAGTATAGCAAAGAGTAAATCAAATCAAATTTTATTTGTCACATACACATGGTTAGCAGATGTTAATGCGAGTGTAGCGAAATGCTTGTGCTTCTAGTTCCGACAATGCAGTAATAACCAACAAGTAATCTAGCTAACAATTCCAAAACTACTACCTTATAGACACAAGTGTAAGGGGATAAAGAATATGTACATAAAGATAAATGAATGAGTGATGGTACAGGGCAGCATAGGCAAGATACAGTAGATGGTATTGAGTACAGTATATACATATGAGATGAGTATGTAAACAAAGTGGCATAGTTAAAGTGGCTAGTGATACATGTATTACATAAAGATGCAGTAGATGATATAGAGTACAGTATATACGTATACATATGAGATTAATAATGTAGGGTATGTAAACATTATATTAGGTAGCATTGTTTAAAGTGGCTAGTGATATATTTTACATAATTTCCCATCAATTCCCATTATTAAAGTGGCTGGAGTTGAGTCAGTGTGTTGGCAGCAGCCACTCAATGTTAGTGGTGGCTGTTTAACAGTCTGATGGACTTGAGATAGAAGCTGTTTTTCAGTCTCTCGGTCCCAGCTTTGATGCACCTGTACTGACCTCGCCTTCTGGATGATAGCGGGGTGAACAGGCAGTGGCTCGGGTGGTTGTTGTCCTTGATGATCTTTATGGCCTTCCTGTGACATCGGGTGGTGTAGGTGTCCTGGAGGGCAGGTAGTTTGCCCCCGGTGATGCGTTGTGCAGACCTCACTGCCCTCTGGAGAGCCTTACGGTTGTGGGCGGAGAAGTTGCCGTACCAGGTGGTGATACAGCCCGACAGGATGCTCTCGATTGTGCATCTGTAGAAGTTTGTGAGTGCTTTTGGTAACAAGCCGAATTTCTTCAGCCTCCTGAGGTTGAAGAGGCGCTGCTGCACCTTCTTCACGATGCTGTCTGTGTGGGTGGACCAATTCAGTTTGTCTGTGATGTGTACGCCGAGGAACTTAAAACTTACTATCCTCTCCACTACTGTTCCATCGAAGTGGATAGGGGGGTGTTCCCTGTGCTGTTTCCTGAAGTCCACAATCATCTCCTTAGTTTTGTTGACGTTGAGGTTGAGGTTATTTTCCTGACACCACACTCCGAGGGCCCTCACCTCCTCCCTGTAGGCCGCTAACTGATATATAAAGCAAGCATAGATGCTATGCAAACTGATATATAAAGCAAGCATAGATGCTATGCTAACTGATATATAAAGCAAGCATAGATGCTATGCTAACTGATATATAAAGCAACAATAGATGCTATGCTAACTGATATATAAAGCAACAATAGATGCTATGCTAACTGATATATAAAGCAACAATAGATGCTATGCTAACTGATATATAAAGCAACAATAGATGCTATGCTAACTGATATATAAAGCAACAATATATGCTATGCTAACTGATATATAAAGCAACAATAGATGCTATGCTAACTGATATATAAAGCAACAATAGATGCTATGCTAACTGATATATAAAGCAACAATAGATGCTATGCTAACTGATATATAAAGCAACAATAGATGCTATGCTAACTGATATCCGGACGACGCAGGGCTAACTGTGCGCCGCCCTATGGGACTCGATGTCACGGCCGGCTTTGACACTGGGATCGAGCCCAAGGCTGTCGTAACGCATCAACACTGCGATGCAGTGCCTTAGACGGAGGCCAAATCTACCATTTTCAACCTGTATTACGGGATGACAGGGGCTGTGAGTGTAAAGGATTGCTTGCCTTTATTTTTAACCAGATAAGTTAAGGTAGTATACCTCTATCTCTCTGAGGAGCTCAGACTGTCCACAGGTCTCCAGGTCTTCCAGTGCCTGACACCAGAAACTGTCCTCATGGTCGAGCATGATGGCGTCACTGTGAGGCTGGCTGGTGTATCTGTATCAACGACCACAGAAAAGTACAGGTGTTAGATGTTACATGCTAGATGTAACACGATGCAGTTACTATGAGGGCTGGCAGGGTAGCCTAGTGGTTAGAGCGTTGGACTAGTAACCGGAAGGTTGCAAGTTCAAACCTGCCCCTGAACAGGCAGTTAACCCACTGTTCCTAGACCAGTTAACCCACTGTTCCTAGACCAGTTAACCCACTGTTCTTAAACCAGTTAACCCACTGTTCCTAGACCGTAATTAAAAACAAGAATTTGTTCTTAACTGAATTGCCTTGTTAAATAAAAATGAGGCTGGGGTATCTGTATCAACGACCACAGGAAAGTACAGGTGTTACATGCTAGATGAACAGTACATCATGATGCCGTCACTATGAGGCTGGCTGGTGTATTGTTTGGATTGTTAGGAGCCCTAATCTATTTTTTTCAGAAGGGGAGGGGGGGAGGGGAGGGGAGGGAATGAGGAGAGGGGAGGGGAGGGGAGGGAATGAGGAGAGGGGAGGGGAGGGAACTCTTCCCGGGGTCCACAAAAAAAAACACAAAACTTGACAATTAACTAAAAAAAAACACTGATAGACAAGGACAGTCACACACATTTAAAATACAACTATATACCAACAATACAACAAAAAAAGAAGGTGTTGTGTGAGTAAAAAAAATGATGTGTGTGTAACTGTGGCAACACAATAAAGAATCAGAATACGTGTTACATTTAGCAGTACATGAAGCTGTCATTGGCCCCCACAGCTCAACAACAGACATTTAACAACAGCTGATGTCACGGCAAAACGACATGTGCAAGTTATTTTATTCTGGTGAGACAGAGCGAAGAGGGGAGGGGAGGGGAGGGGGGAGGGGAGGGAATGAGGAGAGGGGAGGGGAGGGGAGGGAATGAGGAGAGGGGAGGGGAGGGGAGGGAATGAGGAGAGGGGAGGGGAGGGGAGGGAATGAGGAGAGGGGAGGGGAGGGGAGGGGAGGGGAGGGGAGGGGAGGGGAGGGGAGGGGAGGGGAGTTGTGTATAGTACAGTATGTATGAGAGAAGAGCAGTACATGAAACCCTACAGTATGTATGAGAGGAGAGCAGTACATGAAACCCTACAGTATGTATGAGAGGAGAGCAGTACATGAAACCCTACAGTATGTATGAGAGGAGAGCAGTACATGAAACCCTACAGTATGTATGAGAGGAGAGCAGTACATGAAACCCTACAGTATGTATGAGGAGAGCAGTACATGAAACCCTACAGTATGTATGAGAGGAGAGCAGTACTTGGAACCCTTCAGTATGTATGAGAGGAGAGCAGTACATGAAACCCTACAGTATGTATGAGAGGAGAGCAGTACATGAAACCCTACAGTATGTATGAGAGGAGAGCAGTACATGAAACCCTACAGTATGTATGAGAGGAGAGCAGTACATGAAACCCTACAGTATGTACGAGAGGAGAGCAGTACATGAAACCCTACAGTATGTATGAGAGGAGAGCAGTACTTGGAACCCTACAGTATGTATGAGAGGAGAGCAGTACCTGAAACCCTACAGTATGTATGAGAGGAGAGCAGTACATGAAACCCTACAGTATGTATGAGAGGAGAGCAGTACATGAAACCCTACAGTATGTATGAGAGGAGAGCAGTACATGAAACCCTACAGTATGTATGAGAGGAGAGCAGTACATGAAACCCTACAGTATGTATGAGGAGAGCAGTACATGAAACCCTACAGTATGTATGAGAGGAGAGCAGTACATGAAACCCTACAGTATGTATGAGAGGAGAGCAGTACATGAAACCCTACAGTATGTCTGAGAGGAGAGCAATACATGAAACCCTACAGTATGTATGAGAGGAGAGCAGTACATGAAACCCTACAGTATGTATGAGAGGAGAGCAGTACATGAAACCCTACAGTATGTATGAGAGGAGAGCAGTACATGAAACCCTACAGTATGTATGAGAGGAGAGCAGTACATGAAACCCTACAGTATGTATGAGAGGAGAGCAGTACATGAAACCCTACAGTATGTACGAGAGGAGAGCAGTACATGAAACCCTACAGTATGTATGAGAGGAGAGCAGTACTTGGAACCCTACAGTATGTATGAGAGGAGAGCAGTACCTGAAACCCTACAGTATGTATGAGAGGAGAGCAGTACATGAAACCATACAGTATGTATGAGAGGAGAGCAGTACATGAAACCCTACAGTATGTATGAGAGGAGAGCAGTACATGAAACCCTACAGTATGTATGAGAGGAGAGCAGTACATGAAACCCTACAGTATGTATGAGGAGAGCAGTACATGAAACCCTACAGTATGTATGAGAGGAGAGCAGTACATGAAACCCTACAGTATGTATGAGAGGAGAGCAGTACATGAAACCCTACAGTATGTCTGAGAGGAGAGCAGTACATGAAACCCTACAGTATGTATGAGAGGAGAGCAGTACATGAAACCCTACAGTATGTATGAGAGGAGAGCAGTACATGAAACCCTACAGTATGTACGAGAGGAGAGCAGTACATGAAACCCTACAGTATGTATGAGAGGAGAGCAGTACTTGGAACCCTACAGTATGTATGAGAGGAGAGCAGTACCTGAAACCCTACAGTATGTATGAGAGGAGAGCAGTACATGAAACCCTACAGTATGTATGAGAGGAGAGCAGTACATGAAACCCTACAGTATGTATGAGAGGAGAGCAGTACATGAAACCCTACAGTATGTATGAGAGGAGAGCAGTACATGAAACCCTACAGTATGTATGAGGAGAGCAGTACATGAAACCCTACAGTATGTATGAGAGGAGAGCAGTACATGAAACCCTACAGTATGTATGAGAGGAGAGCAGTACATGAAACCCTACAGTATGTCTGAGAGGAGAGCAGTACATGAAACCCTACAGTATGTATGAGAGGAGAGCAGTACATGAAACCCTACAGTATGTATGAGAGGAGAGCAGTACATGAAACCCTACAGTATGTATGAGAGGAGAGCAGTACATGAAACCCTACAGTATGTATGAGAGGAGAGCAGTACATGAAACCCTACAGTATGTATGAGAGGAGAGCAGTACATGAAACCCTACAGGCAAATAAACACACAACCTGGTGGAAGAGCAGTTCATAGCTGTGACACTGAACACCTGAGTCGAGAGAGAGAACAGCGAGAGGAGAGAGGCAGCAGAGAGAGAGAGCAAGAGAGAGAGAGAGCGAGAGAGAGAGAGAGAGAGAGAGAGAGAGAGAACTGCGAGAGGAGAGAGACAGCAGAGAGAGAGAGAGAGAGAGAGAGAGAGAGAGAGAGAGAGAGAGAGAAAGAGAGAGACAGAGACAGAGACAGAAAGAGAGAACAGCGAGAGGAGAGAGGCAGCAGAGAGAGAGAGCAAGAGAGAGAGAGAGCGAGAGAGAGAGAG
>NW_027258850.1:47500-51457 GCF_045791955.1 Oncorhynchus clarkii lewisi | reverse complement strand
CGTGCGTGCGTGCGTGCGAGAGAGAGAGAGAGCGCGCAAAAGAAAGAAAGAAAGAAAGAGAAAGAGAGACTCTTAAGGAGAGAAAAGCCTCATCCCATTCTGCTTTTCAGAGCTCTTTGTGTTGTTTTTGGCCTAGAACCAGACTCTTGGGTTTCTGCTACAATGCAGGTCTCCTCAGAGCACCATGGTCCTGACTGGCCTGTCACTTTTTGTTAGTGTCTGTGGAGATGTGGGAGCGACAGTCCCCCAGGGCCTATAGGGCCAGACTGGACACACAACAGCCAGTCACACAAATATACTGTGGCTACTAGAAGGTGTCAACCGATAGAGCTGTGACCCCGGTCCTCTGATATTGTGAGTGAGACATCTCACAGCGGAATTCACCAGAATCTCAAAGTAGCTTGAAGGAGACAGACAGGTCGAGTGGTGAATGAGGGAGGCCCATCATACTAAAGATTGACTCACCAGCCCTCTGATCATTCTCATGCCAAACTTCCTCACACTCTGTGGTGTTAGAGAACTGGGGTTACACAAGTTACATTCAGTTGTCTTTCACTTATTTGTTTAGACATCTCACAGTGGGATATGTCCAACTCTCATAACGCACATGCTCTCTGAAGCCAAGCAGTCTCAAATCAACCCTCAGAAGCCCTGACACTGAGGACAGTACCGTAAACCCCAAGCCATTTCAAATACTTCTAGTAAGTTGAAGTAAGTCAATGAAAAGTCATTATAACGTCAAATGTTTGTGGTACTGACTCAAAACTAAATGAGATGTCTCCAACTCTTTTGTTTTAAGTTACGCTAACAAATTCATTGTTTTTCATATCTGTATTTTTGCATGTACATTGAGTGATTGATTGATTGATTAATTTTATGCTACACAAAGATGAACAACGTACATTTTCTAAACGAATCAAATAATTTAGTTCGATTTTTTGCACCCATTATTGAAGTGGTTGTTCCAGTTTAAATGGCTTAGGGAGTCTCCTCACACTGTTACTAACCCTGGCAATCAATATGAATGCAGGTTGCAGGTGAACGAAAATGTCAACTCTTTGATATCCTAACTCTGGCTGGATTCCAATAAGAATTACACATCATTTTGCAAGAATGATCTCCAATATCCAGAGCTTGTCTTGCCATGGAAGGGCTACCAAGATGAGGCCAGAGTGGAGAGTACGAGGCTGAGGGAAGGAAAAGTGTAAAGCAACACCCTTGGCCAGGGAGTCAACCTTCAGTGGTGCTTCTCCTGCTAGCATGAAGAACAACGGACAGTACCTGTTTTCTTGCAATGACCGTATCTCTCCCGGATTTGTTCCAGAGTCTCCTGTCCCCTTGATGGGGATTCCCTCTGAACGATAAGTCAGCTCCTACATTCAATACGCCCCGGGTCAGTAGGTTTTCTCTGCTCCACAGAATAATCAGATAATCGGTGTAAGAGCAGGAAGCGAGTGCCACCCTGATCGGTTGATGTACGCCACTACAGTCGTTTATTGCATCTCCCTCGTAAACTGCGCCCCAGCCTGTGAGTGGCTCATCTTTCCTTGGTCCCTAGAGACAGAAATAAAGGTTGAGGGGATCTTCCAGTGATGGAGACCCGATTGAAAGCGGAAGTCACCTCTATCTGGCAATTAAGGTGATGCTGTGTACACAGACGTTGTGCAAAAAATCCAGTGCTGTGTCACGACTTCTCCCGAAGTCGATGCCTCTCCTTGTTCGGGCGGTGCTCGGCAGTCGACCTCACCGGTCTTCTAGCCATCATTGATCCATTTTTAATTTTACATTGGTTTTGTCTTGTCTTCCCCACACACCTGGTTCCAATCCCATACATTTCCTGTTGTGCATTTAACCCTCTGTTTCCCCTCATGTCCTTGTCAGAGATTGTTTGTTTTCATACTTGTGTTATTTGTATTGGTGCGCGACGGGTCCTCGTACCCACTTTGCTCTTATTTATGTAAGATGGTTTTGGAGTTGTGTTTTGTTAAGTTATTAAACTACTCCATTCTTACCAAGTTTGATTCTCCTGCGCCTGACTTCCCTGCCACCTATACACACGCCGTGACATGCTGGAAGTCTCTCATCCTCAGTAGGCTGAGAGGTACTGAGATGGTGGACGCCATCAACCCCCGCACTCAGAGGCATGTCTTGAAATTGACCGAGCGTGCCCTGTGGAACAGGGAGAGGCACAGTCTTCCCAAAAGGGTTGCTTGATTAGAGAGAGAAAATCCAGCATTACACCTCTAGGTATTCTATTTTCCGTGTTGGGCGCCAAACAGCTCTTTTTTCTGATTGAGATTGAAGCTCGGAGAGTTGGGTTACAAGGGAAGTTGTGTCTCCTACTGCTTGCTACTGGGATGGAGAGCAAAGCAGGTAATTGTCTATGTGGGCAGAGACTCTCAGCTCGTTGTTTCTCAGTGGTGTTAGAGCTGCCACTACACACTTGCTGGAAGTTCGGGCAGCTGAAGCCCAAATGGGACAGCGAGCTATTCATAGGCCTTGAAAAGCAAACCTCAGAAACCTCCTGTGTGCTGGCAGGGTGTTTATGTGAAAATAAGCATCCTGCAGGTTGATTGAGGTGAACCAGTGGCCTTGACGAATAGAGCGAGACAGCCTGTTGAATGTAAGCATATGAACGTGAACTTCGTGAACGTGAGGACCAATAGGGCCAGAATGGAGCGAACCTCTCCCCCTTTTTTCGGGAACCAGGAATTACCGGGAGTAGAAGCCGAGGTGGCTCTTTGCCGCTAGTATCACCCTGATAACCCCTTTGCTTAAGAGAGAGGAGATGTCCTGCTCTAGTATGCGTATCAAGTTGCCAGTTGCTACTGATTTCAAAGTTCAGTTTAAAACGGGTGATTTCAGAGCGATCTTCAGTCGGTACCCCTTCGATACTGTGGATGCGCGCCTGTTCCCTACTCTGCTGGCGAGTCGATAGAGTCGCAGGTTGATAGACTGTTGCTCACTAGAGGCACCATAGCGCCGTCTGGTGGTGATGGAGTGAGTCTCCTTTTAATTGTATTTTTGCTCTCAGTCTTTGGCATGAGGCTTTTTTATGGAAAAGGGCAGTGTTGCAACACTGGAACATGGGGACATTGCTTCATGGTGACTGACAATTAGTCTTCCTGCCCGTCCGGCTGCTTGAACTAGAACTGGGGGGAGAGCCGTGACCCTCGAGGGTAGAGTGGATTCCCTCTGTTTTCCATAAGAGCGAACGCATGAAAGTGGGTTGCTGAACTAAGGGAAGGTTTTTTGGAGCACAGATGTGCCTCTCCCCGACAGTGGTGGTGGGGGGGGGGGGGGGGGGGGGGTTGTGCTCTACCCAAGATGAGCAGGCCAGAGCATGTGGTGAACTGTTGACTGCCCCTCCCTGCCGCAGTGGGCGTGCCCCTAGGTCGGCCCTTCTTCACCCCTTCTTCCTTGCAGGGGAATCAAACGGGCATGACCTAGATCTAGATGACCTATGATGACCATGACCTAGATCTAGATGACCTATGATGACCATGACCTAGATCTAGATCACCTATGATGACCATGACCTAGATCTAGATGACCTATGATGACCATGACCTAGATCTAGATGACCTATGATGACCATGACCTAGATCTAGATTACCTATGATGACCATGACCTAGATCTAGATGACCTATGATGACCATGACCTAGATCTAGATGACCTATGATGACCATGACCTAGATCTAGATGACCTATGATGGCCATGACCTAGATCTAGATGACCTAGATGCGGCTGCATTGAAGGACCGTTTGAAGCCCCCACTGTCAGCCCTTGTTAGGGCTCTGTGATTTCGATGCCTGCAGTGTCGCTGGGGGCTTCAAGTGGAAAGCCCTGGTGCCAGTGAATTACCCTCTCCCTGCCATGACAAGACTTTGATGTTGAGATGGTTGGCCAGTAACAGCTCGACCACTGGTGGCTTGTCAAGGCCACCAGTGTCCT
>NW_027258850.1:25000-42500 GCF_045791955.1 Oncorhynchus clarkii lewisi | reverse complement strand
TAAGGTGGAGGAGAAAGAAGAGGACAGCAGGGTATAGATTGAGAATGGAAGGAGAAGGGTCACGTTTAAGATGGAGGAGGAGGAGGATGACAGCAGATATAGATTGAGAATGGAAGGAGAACGGTCAGAGTTAAGGTGGAGGAGGTGGAGGAGGAGGAGGAGGAGGAGGAGGAGGAGGAGGAGGAGGAGGAGGAGGAGGAGGAAAGCAGGGTATAGATTGAGAATGGAAGGATAATGGTCAGGTTTAAGGTGGAGAAGGAGGAGGAGAACAACAGGGTATAGATTGAGAATGAAGGAGAAGGGTCAGGGTTAAGGTGGAGGAGAAAGAGGAGGAGGAGCACAGCAGGGTAAAGATTGAGAATGGAAGGAGAAGGGTCAGGGTTAAGGTGGAGGAGGAGGAGGAGGAGGACAGCAGGGTATAGATTGAGAATGGAAGGAGAAGGGTCAGGGTTAGGGTGGAGGAGGAGGAGGAGGAGGACAGCAGGGTATAGATTGACAATGGAAGGAGAAGGGTCAGTGTTAAGGTGGAGGAGGAGGATTAGGACAGCAGGCTATAGATTGAGAATGGAAGGATAAGGGTCAGGGTTAAGGTGGAGGAGGAGGAGGAGGAGGAGGACAGCAGGGTATAGATTGCGAATGGAAAGTTAAGGGTCACGTTTAAGATGGAGGAGGAGGAGGAGGACAGCAGATATAGATTGAGAATGGAAGAAGAAGGGTCAGGGTTAAGGTGGAGGAGAAAGAAGAGGACAGCAGGGTATAGATTGAGAATGGAAGGAGAAGGGTCAGGGTTAAGGTGGAGGAGGAGGAGGAGGACAGCAGTTATAGATTGAGAAAGGATGGAGAAGGGTCAGGGTTAAGGTGGAGGAGAAAGAAGAGGACAGCAGGGTATAGATTGAGAATTGAAGGTTAAGGGTTAGGGTTAAGGTGGAGGAGGAGGAGGAGAACAGCAGGGTATAGATTTTACAAGGGAATGATAAGGGTCAGGGTTAAAGTGGAGAGGAGGAGGAGGAGGAGGAGCAGGAGGACAGCAGGGTATCGATTGAGAATGGAAGGAGAAGGGTTAAGGTGGAGGAGGAGGAGGAGGAGGACAGCAGGGTATCGATTGAGAATGGAAGGAGAAGGGTCAGAGTAAAGGTGGGTGAGGAGGAGGAGGAAGAGGAGGAGGAGGAGGAGGAGGAGGACAGCAGGGTATAGATCGAGAATGGAAGGATGAGGGTCAGGTTTAAGGTGGAGGAAAGGAGGAGGACAACAGGGTATAGACTGAGAATGGAAGGAGAACGGTCGTAGTTAAGGTGGAGGAGGTGGAGGAGGAGGAGGAGGAGGAGGAGGAGGAAAGCAGGGTATAGATTGAGAATGGAAGGATAAGGGTCAGGGTTAAGTTGGAGGAGAAGGAGGAGGAGGAGCACAGCAGGGTATAGATTCAGAATGGAAGGAGAAGGGTCAGGGTTAAGGTGGAGGAGGAGGAGGAGGACAGCAGATATAGATTGAGAATGGAAGGAGAAGGGTCAGGGTTAAGGTGGAGGAGAAAGAAGAGGACAGCAGGGTATAGATTGAGAATGGACGGAGAAGGGTCAGGGTTAAGGTGGAGGAGAAAGAAGAGGACAGCAGGGTATAGATTGAGAATTGAAGGAGAAGGGTCAGGGTTAAGGTGGAGGAGGAGGAGGAGAACAGCAGGGTATAGATTTTACAAGGGAATGATAAGGGTCAGGGTTAAGGTGGAGAGGAGGAGGAGAAGGAGCAGGAGTACAGCAGGGTATCGATTGAGAATGGAAGGAGAAGGGTTAAGGTGGAGGAGGAGGAGGAGGAGGAGGACAGCAGGGTATCGATTGCGAATGGAAAGTTAAGGGTCACGTTTAAGATGGAGGAGGAGGAGGAGGACAGCAGATATAGATTGAGAATGGAAGAAGAAGGGTCAGGGTTAAGGTGGAGGAGAAAGAAGAGGACAGCAGGGTATAGATTGAGAATGGAAGGAGAAGGGTCAGGGTTAAGGTGGAGGAGGAGGAGGAGGAGGACAGCAGTTATAGATTGAGAAAGGATGGAGAAGGGTCAGGGTTAAGGTGGAGGAGAAAGAAGAGGACAGCAGGGTATAGATTGAGAATTGAAGGTTAAGGGTCAGGGTTAAGGTGGAGGAGGAGGAGGAGAACAGCAGGGTATAGATTTTACAAGGGAATGATAAGGGTCAGGGTTAAGGTGGAGAAGAGGAGGAGGAGGAGGAGCAGGAGGACAGTAGGGTATAGATTGAGAATGGAAGGAGAAGGGTCAGGGTTAAGGTGGAGGAGGAGGAGGAAGAGGAAGAAGAGGACAGCAGAGGTATAGATTGAGAATGGAAGGAGAAGGGTAAGAGTTTAGGTGGAGGAGGAGGACAGCAGGGTATAGATTGACAATGGAATGAGAAGGGTCAGGGTTAAGGTGGAGGAGGAGGAGGAGAACAGCAGGGTATAGATTTTACAAGGGAATGATAAGGGTCAGGGTTAAGGTGGAGAGGAGGAGGAGGAGGAGGAGCGGGAGGATAGCAGGGTATAGATTGAGAATGGAAGGAGAAGGGTCAGGGTTAAGGTGGAGGAGAAGGAGGAGGAGGAGGAGGAGGAGGAGCACAGCAGGGTATAGATTGAGAATGGAAAGTTAAGGGTCAGGGTTAAGGTGGAGGAGGAGGAGGAGGACAGCAGGGTATAGATTGAGAATGGAAGGAGAAGGGTCACGTTTAAGATGGAGGAGGAGGAGGACAGCAGATATAGATTGAGAATGGAAGGAGAAGGGTCAGGTTTAAGGTGGAGGAGAAAGAAGAGGACAGCAGGGTATAGATTGAGAATGGAAGGAGAAGGGTCACGTTTAAGATGGAGGAGGAGGAGGAGGACAGCAGATATAGATTGAGAATGGAAGGAGAACGGTCAGAGTTAAGGTGGAGGAGGTGGAGGAGGAGGAGGAGGAGGAGGAGGAGGAGGAGGAGGAGGAAAGCAGGGTATAGATTGAGAATGGAAGGATAATGGTCAGGTTTAAGGTGGAGGAGGAGGAGGAGAACAACAGGGTATAGATTGAGAATGAAGGAGAAGGGTCAGGGTTAAGGTGGAGGAGAAAGAGGAGGAGGAGCACAGCAGGGTAAAGATTGAGAATGGAAGGAGAAGGGTCAGGGTTAAGGTGGAGGAGGAGGAGGAGGAGGACAGCAGGGTATAGATTGAGAATGGAAGGAGAAGGGTCAGGGTTAGGGTGGAGGAGGAGGAGGAGGAGGACAGCAGGGTATAGATTGACAATGGAAGGAGAAGGGTCAGTGTTAAGGTGGAGGAAGAGGATTAGGACAGCAGGCTATAGATTGAGAATGGAAGGATAAGGGTCAGGGTTAAGGTGGAGGAGGAGGAGGAGGAGGAGGACAGCAGGGTATAGATTGCGAATGGAAAGTTAAGGGTCACGTTTAAGATGGAGGAGGAGGAGGAGGACAGCAGATATAGATTGAGAATGGAAGAAGAAGGGTCAGGGTTAAGGTGGAGGAGAAAGAAGAGGACAGCAGGGTATAGATTGAGAATGGAAGGAGAAGGGTCAGGGTTAAGGTGGAGGAGGAGGAGGAGTACAGCAGTTATAGATTGAGAAAGGATGGAGAAGGGTCAGGGTTAAGGTGGAGGAGAAAGAAGAGGACAGCAGGGTATAGATTGAGAATTGAAGGTTAAGGGTTAGGGTTAAGGTGGAGGAGGAGGAGGAGAACAGCAGGGTATAGATTTTACAAGGGAATGATAAGGGTCAGGGTTAAAGTGGAGAGGAGGAGGAGGAGGAGGAGCAGGAGGACAGCATGGTATCGATTGAGAATGGAAGGAGAAGGGTTAAGGTGGAGGAGGAGGAGGAGGAGGACAGCAGGGTATCGATTGAGAATGGAAGGAGAAGGGTCAGAGTAAAGGTGGGTGAGGAGGAGGAGGAAGAGGAGGAGGAGGAGGAGGAGGAGGACAGCAGGGTATAGATCGAGAATGGAAGGATGAGGGTCAGGTTTAAGGTGGAGGAAAGGAGGAGGACAACAGGGTATAGACTGAGAATGGAAGGAGAACGGTCGTAGTTAAGGTGGAGGAGGTGGAGGAGGAGGAGGAGGAGGAGGAAAGCAGGGTATAGATTGAGAATGGAAGGATAAGGGTCAGGGTTAAGGTGGAGGAGGAGGAGCACAGCAGGGTATAGATTCAGAATGGAAGGAGAAGGGTCAGGGTTAAGGTGGAGGAGGAGGAGGAGGACAGCAGATATAGATTGAGAATGGAAGGAGAAGGGTCAGGGTTAAGGTGGAGGAGAAAGAAGAGGACAGCAGGGTATAGATTGAGAATGGACGGAGAAGGGTCAGGGTTAAGGTGGAGGAGAAAGAAGAGGACAGCAGGGTATAGATTGAGAATTGAAGGAGAAGGGTCAGGGTTAAGGTGGAGGAGGAGGAGGAGAACAGCAGGGTATAGATTTTACAAGGGAATGATAAGGGTCAGGGTTAAGGTGGAGAGGAGGAGGAGGAGGAGCAGGAGTACAGCAGGGTATCGATTGAGAATGGAAGGAGAAGGGTTAAGGTGGAGGAGGAGGAGGAGGAGGAGGACAGCAGGGTATAGATTGCGAATGGAAAGTTAAGGGTCACGTTTAAGATGGAGGAGGAGGAGGAGGACAGCAGATATAGATTGAGAATGGAAGAAGAAGGGTCAGGGTTAAGGTGGAGGAGAAAGAAGAGGACAGCAGGGTATAGATTGAGAATGGAAGGAGAAGGGTCAGGGTTAAGGTGGAGGAGGAGGAGGAGGAGGACAGCAGTTATAGATTGAGAAAGGATGGAGAAGGGTCAGGGTTAAGGTGGAGGAGAAAGAAGAGGACAGCAGGGTATAGATTGAGAATTGAAGGTTAAGGGTCAGGGTTAAGGTGGAGGAGGAGGAGGAGAACAGCAGGGTATAGATTTTACAAGGGAATGATAAGGGTCAGGGTTAAGGTGGAGAGGAGGAGGAGGAGGAGGAGCAGGAGGACAGCAGGGTATCGATTGAGAATGGAAGGAGAAGGGTTAAGGTGGAGGAGGAGGAGGAGGAGGACAGCAGGGTATCGATTGAGAATGGAAGGAGAAGGGTCAGAGTAAAGGTGGGTGAGGAGGAGGAGGAAGAGGAGGAGGAGGAGGAGGAGGAGGACAGCAGGGTATAGATCGAGAATGGAAGGATGAGGGTCAGGTTTAAGGTGGAGGAGCAGGAGGAGGACAGCAGAGTAAAGATTGAGAAAGGAAGGAGAAGGGTCAGGGTTAAGGTCGAGGAGAAAGAAGAGGACAGCAGGGTATAGATTGAGAATGGAAGGAGAAGGGTCAGGGTTAAGGTGGAGGAGGAGGAGGAAGAGGAGGAAGAGGACAGCAGAGGTATAGATTGAGAATGGAAGGAGAAGGGTAAGAGTTTAGGTGGAGGAGGAGGACAGCAGGGTATAGATTGAGAATGGAAGGAGAAGGGTCACGTTTAAGATGGAGGAGGAGGAGGAGGACAGCAGGGTATAGATTGAGAATGGAAGGATAAGGGTCAGGGTTAAGGTGGAGGAGCAGGAGGAGGACAGCAGAGTAAAGATTGAGAAAGGAAGGAGAAGGGTCAGGGTTAAGGTCGAGGAGAAAGAAGAGGACAGCAGGGTATAGATTGAGAATGGAAGGAGAAGGGTCAGGGTTAAGGTGGAGGAGGAGGAGGAAGAGGAGGAAGAGGACAGCAGAGGTATAGATTGAGAATGGAAGGAGAAGGGTAAGAGTTTAGGTGGAGGAGGAGGACAGCAGGGTATAGATTGACAATGGAATGAGAAGGGTCAGGGTTAAGGTGGAGGAGGAGGAGGAGAACAGCAGGGTATGGATTTTACAAGGGAATGATAAGGGTCAGGGTTAAGGTGGAGAGGAGGAGGAGGAGGAGGAGCGGGAGGATAGCACGGTATAGATTGAGAATGGAAGGAGAAGGGTCAGGGTTAAGGTGGAGGAGAAGGAGGAGGAGGAGGAGGAGGAGGAGCACAGCAGGGTATAGATTGAGAATGGAAAGTTAAGGGTCAGGGTTAAGGTGGAGGAGGAGGAGGAGGACAGCAGGGTATAGATTGAGAATGGAAGGAGAAGGGTCACGTTTAAGATGGAGGAGGAGGAGGAGGAGGAGGAGGAGGAGGAGGAGGAGGAGGAGGAGGAAAGCAGGGTATAGATTGAGAATGGAAGGATAATGGTCAGGTTTAAGGTGGAGGAGGAGGAGGAGAACAACAGGGTATAGATTGAGAATGAAGGAGAAGGGTCAGGGTTAAGGTGGAGGAGGAGGAGGAGGAGGACAGCAGGGTATAGATTGAGAATGGAAGGAGAAGGGTCAGGGTTAAGGTGGAGGAGGAGGAGGAGGAGGAGGACAGCAGGGTATAGATTGCGAATGGAAAGTTAAGGGTCACGTTTAAGATGGAGGAGGAGGAGGAGGACAGCAGATATAGATTGAGAATGGAAGAAGAAGGGTCAGTGTTAAGGTGGAGGAGAAAGAAGAGGACAGCAGGGTATAGATTGAGAATGGAAGGAGAAGGGTCAGGGTTAAGGTGGAGGAGGAGGAGGAGGACAGCAGTTATAGATTGAGAAAGGATGGAGAAGGGTCAGGGTTAAGGTGGAGGAGAAAGAAGAGGACAGCAGGGTATAGATTGAGAATTGAAGGTTAAGGGTTAGGGTTAAGGTGGAGGAGGAGGAGGAGAACAGCAGGGTATAGATTTTACAAGGGAATGATAAGGGTCAGGGTTAAAGTGGAGAGGAGGAGGAGGAGGAGGAGCAGGAGGACAGCAGGGTATCGATTGAGAATGGAAGGAGAAGGGTTAAGGTGGAGGAGGAGGAGGAGGAGGACAGCAGGGTATCGATTGAGAATGGAAGGAGAAGGGTCAGAGTAAAGGTGGGTGAGGAGGAGGAGGAAGAGGAGGAGGAGGAGGAGGACAGCAGGGTATAGATCGAGAATGGAAGGATGAGGGTCAGGTTTAAGGTGGAGGAAAGGAGGAGGACAACAGGGTATAGACTGAGAATGGAAGGAGAACGGTCGTAGTTAAGGTGGAGGAGGTGGAGGAGGAGGAGGAGGAGGAGGAAAGCAGGGTATAGATTGAGAATGGAAGGATAAGGGTCAGGGTTAAGGTGGAGGAGAAGGAGGAGGAGGAGCACAGCAGGGTATAGATTCAGAATGGAAGGAGAAGGGTCAGGGTTAAGGTGGAGGAGGAGGAGGAGGACAGCAGATATAGATTGAGAATGGAAGGAGAAGGGTCAGGGTTAAGGTGGAGGAGAAAGAAGAGGACAGCAGGGTATAGATTGAGAATGGACGGAGAAGGGTCAGGGTTAAGGTGGAGGAGAAAGAAGAGGACAGCAGGGTATAGATTGAGAATTGAAGGAGAAGGGTCAGGGTTAAGGTGGAGGAGGAGGAGGAGAACAGCAGGGTATAGATTTTACAAGGGAATGATAAGGGTCAGGGTTAAGGTGGAGAGGAGGAGGAGGAGGAGCAGGAGTACAGCAGGGTATCGATTGAGAATGGAAGGAGAAGGGTTAAGGTGGAGGAGGAGGAGGAGGAGGAGGACAGCAGGGTATCGATTGCGAATGGAAAGTTAAGGGTCACGTTTAAGATGGAGGAGGAGGAGGAGGACAGCAGATATAGATTGAGAATGGAAGAAGAAGGGTCAGGGTTAAGGTGGAGGAGAAAGAAGAGGACAGCAGGGTATAGATTGAGAATGGAAGGAGAAGGGTCAGGGTTAAGGTGGAGGAGGAGGAGGAGGAGGACAGCAGTTATAGATTGAGAAAGGATGGAGAAGGGTCAGGGTTAAGGTGGAGGAGAAAGAAGAGGACAGCAGGGTATAGATTGAGAATTGAAGGTTAAGGGTCAGGGTTAAGGTGGAGGAGGAGGAGGAGAACAGCAGGGTATAGATTTTACAAGGGAATGATAAGGGTCAGGGTTAAGGTGGAGAGGAGGAGGAGGAGGAGGAGCAGGAGGACAGCAGGGTATCGATTGAGAATGGAAGGAGAAGGGTTAAGGTGGAGGAGGAGGAGGAGGAGGACAGCAGGGTATCGATTGAGAATGGAAGGAGAAGGGTCAGAGTAAAGGTGGGTGAGGAGGAGGAGGAAGAGGAGGAGGAGGAGGAGGAGGAGGACAGCAGGGTATAGATCGAGAATGGAAGGATGAGGGTCAGGTTTAAGGTGGAGGAAAGGAGGAGGACAACAGGGTATAGACTGAGAATGGAAGGAGAACGGTCGTAGTTAAGGTGGAGGAGGTGGAGGAGGAGGAGGAGGAGGAGGAGGAGGAGGAGGAAAGCAGGGTATAGATTGAGAATGGAAGGATAAGGGTCAGGGTTAAGGTGGAGGAGAAGGAGGAGGAGGAGCACAGCAGGGTATAGATTCAGAATGGAAGGAGAAGGGTCAGGGTTAAGGTGGAGGAGGAGGACAGCAGGGTAAAGATTGAGAATGGAAGGAGAAGGGTCACGTTTAAGATGGAGGAGGAGGAGGAGGACAGCAGATATAGATTGAGAATGGAAGGAGAAGGGTCAGGGTTAAGGTGGAGGAGAAAGAAGAGGACAGCAGGGTATAGATTGAGAATGGACGGAGAAGGGTCAGGGTTAAGGTGGAGGAGAAAGAAGAGGACAGCAGGGTATAGATTGAGAATTGAAGGAGAAGGGTCAGGGTTAAGGTGGAGGAGGAGGAGGAGAACAGCAGGGTATAGATTTTACAAGGGAATGATAAGGGTCAGGGTTAAGGTGGAGAGGAGGAGGAGGAGGAGCAGGAGTACAGCAGGGTATCGATTGAGAATGGAAGGAGAAGGGTTAAGGTGGAGGAGGAGGAGGAGGAGGAGGACAGCAGGGTATCGATTGAGAATGGAAGGAGAAGGGTCAGAGTTAAGGTGGGTGAGGAGGAGGAGGAAGAGGAGGAGGAGGAGGAGGAGGAGGACAGCAGGGTATAGATCGAGAATGGAAGGATGAGGGTCAGGTTTAAGGTGGAGGAAAGGAGGAGGACAACAGGGTATAGACTGAGAATGGAGGGAGAACGGTCGTAGTTAAGGTGGAGGAGGTGGAGGAGGAGGAGGAGGAGGAGGAGGAAAGCAGGGTATAGATTGAGAATGGAAGGATAAGGGTCAGGGTTAAGGTGGAGGAGAAGGAGGAGGAGGAGCACAGCAGGGTATAGATTCAGAATGGAAGGAGAAGGGTCAGGGTTAAGGTGGAGGAGGAGGAGGAGAACAGCTGGGTATAGATTGAGAATGGAAGGATAATGGTCAGGGTTAAGGTGGAGGAGGAGGAGGAGGAGGACAGCAGGGTATAGATTGAGAATGGAAGGAGAAGGGTCAGAGTTAAGGTGGGTGAGGAGGAGGAGGAAGAGGAGGAGGAGGAGGAGGAGGACAGCAGGGTATAGATCGAGAATGGCAGGATGAGGGTCAGGTTTAAGGTGGAGGAGGAGGAGGAGGACAGCAGGGTATAGATTGAGAATGGAAAGTTAAGGGTCAGGGTTAAGGTGGAGGAGGAGGAGGAGGACAACAGGGTATAGATTGAGAATGGAAGGAGAAGGGTCACGTTTAAGATGGAGGAGGAGGAGGACAGCAGATATAGATTGAGAATGGAAGGAGAAGGGTCAGGGTTAAGGTGGAGGAGGAAGAGGAGGACAGCAGATATAGATTGAGAATGGAAGGAGAACGGTCAGAGTTAAGGTGGAGGAGGTGGAGGAGGAGGAGGAGGAGGAAAGCAGGGTATAGATTGAGAATGGAAGGATAATGGTCAGGTTTAAGGTGGAGGAGGAGGAGGAGAACAACAGGGTATAGATTGAGAATGGAAAGAGAAGGGTCAGGGTTAAGGTGGAGGAGAAGGAGGAGGAGGAGCACAGCAGGGTATACATTGAGAATGGAAGGAGAAGGGTCAGGGTTAATGTGGAGGAGGAGGAGGAGGAGGACAGCAGGGTATAGATAGAGAATGGAAGGAGAAGGGTCAGTGTTAAGATGGAGGAGGAGGACAGCAAGGTATAGATTGAGAATGGAAGGATAAGGGTCAGGGTTAAGGTGGAGGAGGAGGAGGAGGACAGCAGGGTATAGATTGAGAATGGAAAGTTAATGGCCAGGGTTAAGGTGGAGGAGGAGGAGGAGGACAGCAGGGTATAGATTGAGAATGGAAGGATAAGGTTCAGGGTTAAGGTGGAGGAGGAGGAGGAGGACAGAAGAGTATAGATTGAGAATGGAAAGTTAAGGGTCAGGGTTAAGGTGGAGGAGGAGGAGGAGGACAGCAGGGTAAAGATTGAGAATGGAAGGAGAAGGGTCACGTTTAAGATGGAGGAGGAGGACAGCAGATATAGATTGAGAATGGAAGGAGAATGGTCAGGGTTAAGGTGGAGGAGGAAGAGGAGGAGGAGGAAGAGGACAGCAGAGGTATAGATTGAGAATGGAAGAAGAAGGGTCAGGGTTAAGGTGGAGGAGAAAGAAGAGGACAGCAGGGTATAGATTGAGAATGGAAGGAGAAGGGTCAGGGTTAAGGTGGAGGAGGAGGAGGAAGAGGAGGAAGTGGACAGCAGAGGTATAGATTGAGAATGGAAGGATAATGGTCAGGGTTAAGGTGGAGGAGGAGGAGGAGGAACACAGCAGGGTATAGATTGAGAATGGAAGGAGAAGGGTCAGGGTTAAGGTGGAGGAGGAGGAGGAGGACAGCAGGATATAGATTGAGAATGGAAGGAGAAGGGTCACGTTTAAGATGGAGGAGGAGGAGGAGGACAGCAGATATAGATTGAGTTTGGAAAGTTAAGGGTCAGGGTTAAGGTGGAGGAGGACGAGGAGGACAGCAGGGTAAAGATTGAGAATGGAAGGAGAAGGGTCACGGTTAAGATGGAGGAGGAGGAGGAGGAGGAGGAGGACAGCAGTAATAGATTGAGAATGGAAGGAGAAGGGTCAGGGTTAAGGTGGAGGAGAAAGAAGAGGACAGCAGGGTATAGATTGAGAATGGAAGGAGAAGGGTCAGGGTTAAGGTGGAGGAGGAGAGGGGGAAGAGGAGGAAAAGGACAGCATGGGTATAGATTGAGAATGGAAGGAGAAGGGTCAGGGTTAAGGTGGAGGAGGAGAAGGAGAACAGCAGGGTATAGATTTTACAAGGGATTGATAAGGGTCAGGGTTAAGGTGGAAAGGAGGAGGTGGAGGAGCAGGAGGATAGCAGGGTATAGATTGAGAATGGAAGGAGAAGGGTCAGGGTTAAGGTGGAGGAGGAGGAGGTGGAGGTGGAGGAGGAGGAGGAGGAGGAGGAGGAGGAGGAGGAGGAGGAGGAGGAGGAGGAGGAGGAGGAGGAGGAGGAGGAGGAAAGCAGGGTATAGATTGAGAATGGAAGGATAAGGGTCAGGTTTAAGGTGGAGGAGGAGGAGGAGGACAGCAGGGTATAGATTGACAATGGAAGGAGAAGGGTCAGTGTTAAGTTGGAGGAGGAGGACAGCAAGGTATAGATTGAGAATGGAAGGATAAGGGTCAGGGTTAAGGTGGAGGAGGACAAGGAGGACAGCAGGGTATAGATTGAGAATGGAAAGTTAAGGGCCAGGGTTAAGGTGGAGGAGGAGGAGGAGGACAGCAGGGTATAGATTGAGAATGGAAGGATAAGGGTCAGGGTTAAGGTGGAGGAGGAGGAGGAGGACAGAAGAGTATAGATTGAGAATGGAAAGTTAAGGGTCAGGGTTAAGGTGGAGGAGGAGGAGGAGGACAGCAGGGTATAGATTGAGAATGGAAGGAGAAGGGTCAGAGTTAAGGTGGGTGAGGAGGAGGAGGAAGAGGAGGAGGAGGAGGAGGAGGAGGACAGCAGGGTATAGATCGAGAATGGAAGGATGAGGGTCAGGTTTAAGGTGGAGGAAAGGAGGAGGACAACAGGGTATAGACTGAGAATGGAGGGAGAACGGTCGTAGTTAAGGTGGAGGAGGTGGAGGAGGAGGAGGAGGAGGAGGAGGAGGAAAGCAGGGTATAGATTGAGAATGGAAGGATAAGGGTCAGGGTTAAGGTGGAGGAGAAGGAGGAGGAGGAGCACAGCAGGGTATAGATTCAGAATGGAAGGAGAAGGGTCAGGGTTAAGGTGGAGGAGGAGGAGGAGAACAGCTGGGTATAGATTGAGAATGGAAGGATAATGGTCAGGGGTAAGGTGGAGGAGGAGGAGGAGGAGGACAGCAGGGTATAGATTGAGAATGGAAGGAGAAGGGTCAGAGTTAAGGTGGGTGAGGAGGAGGAGGAAGAGGAGGAGGAGGAGGAGGAGGACAGCAGGGTATAGATCGAGAATGGCAGGATGAGGGTCAGGTTTAAGGTGGAGGAGGAGGAGGAGGACAGCAGGGTATAGATTGAGAATGGAAAGTTAAGGGTCAGGGTTAAGGTGGAGGAGGAGGAGGAGGACAACAGGGTATAGATTGAGAATGGAAGGAGAAGGGTCACGTTTAAGATGGAGGAGGAGGAGGACAGCAGATATAGATTGAGAATGGAAGGAGAAGGGTCAGGGTTAAGGTGGAGGAGGAAGAGGAGGACAGCAGATATAGATTGAGAATGGAAGGAGAACGGTCAGAGTTAAGGTGGAGGAGGTGGAGGAGGAGGAGGAGGAGGAAAGCAGGGTATAGATTGAGAATGGAAGGATAAGGGTCAGGTTTAAGGTGGAGGAGGAGGAGGAGAACAACAGGGTATAGATTGAGAATGGAAAGAGAAGGGTCAGGGTTAAGGTGGAGGAGAAGGAGGAGGAGGAGCACAGCAGGGTATACATTGAGAATGGAAGGAGAAGGGTCAGGGTTAATGTGGAGGAGGAGGAGGAGGAGGAGGACAGCAGGGTATAGATTGAGAATGGAAGGAGAAGGGTCAGTGTTAAGATGGAGGAGGAGGACAGCAAGGTATAGATTGAGAATGGAAGGATAAGGGTCAGGGTTAAGGTGGAGGAGGAGGAGGAGGACAGCAGGGTATAGATTGAGAATGGAAAGTTAATGGCCAGGGTTAAGGTGGAGGAGGAGGAGGAGGACAGCAGGGTATAGATTGAGAATGGAAGGATAAGGTTCAGGGTTAAGGTGGAGGAGGAGGAGGAGGACAGAAGAGTATAGATTGAGAATGGAAAGTTAAGGGTCAGGGTTAAGGTGGAGGAGGAGGAGGAGGACAGCAGGGTAAAGATTGAGAATGGAAGGAGAAGGGTCACGTTTAAGATGGAGGAGGAGGACAGCAGATATAGATTGAGAATGGAAGGAGAATGGTCAGGGTTAAGGTGGAGGAGGAAGAGGAGGAGGAGGAAGAGGACAGCAGAGGTATAGATTGAGAATGGAAGAAGAAGGGTCAGGGTTAAGGTGGAGGAGAAAGAAGAGGACAGCAGGGTATAGATTGAGAATGGAAGGAGAAGGGTCAGGGTTAAGGTGGAGGAGGAGGAGGAAGAGGAGGAAGTGGACAGCAGAGGTATAGATTGAGAATGGAAGGATAATGGTCAGGGTTAAGGTGGAGGAGGAGGAGGAGGAACACAGCAGGGTATAGATTGAGAATGGAAGGAGAAGGGTCAGGGTTAAGGTGGAGGAGGAGGAGGAGGACAGCAGGATATAGATTGAGAATGGAAGGAGAAGGGTCACGTTTAAGATGGAGGAGGAGGAGGAGGACAGCAGATATAGATTGAGAATGGAAAGTTAAGGGTCAGGGTTAAGGTGGAGGAGGACGAGGAGGACAGCAGGGTAAAGATTGAGAATGGAAGGAGAAGGGTCACGGTTAAGATGGAGGAGGAGGAGGAGGAGGAGGACAGCAGTAATAGATTGAGAATGGAAGGAGAAGGGTCAGGGTTAAGGTGGAGGAGAAAGAAGAGGACAGCAGGGTATAGATTGAGAATGGAAGGAGAAGGGTCAGGGTTAAGGTGGAGGAGGAGAGGGGGAAGAGGAGGAAAAGGACAGCATGGGTATAGATTGAGAATGAAAGGAGAAGGGTCAGGGTTATGGTGGAGGAGGAGAAGGAGAACTGCAGGGTATAGATTTTACAAGGGAATGATAAGGGTCAGGGTTAAGGTGGAAAGGAGGAGGAGGAGGAGCAGGAGGATAGCAGGGTATAGATTGAGAATGGAAGGAGAAGGGTCAGGGTTAAGGTGGAGGAGGAGGAGGTGGAGGTGGAGGAGGAGGAGGAGGAGGAGGAGGAGGAGGAGGAGGAGGAGGAGGAGGAGGAGGAGGAGGAGGAGGAGGAGGAGGAGGAGGAGGAGGAGTAAAGCAGGGTATAGATTGAGAATGGAAGGATAAGGGTCAGGTTTAAGGTGGAGGAGGAGGAGGAGGACAGCAGGGTATAGATTGACAATGGAAGGAGAAGGGTCAGTGTTAAGTTGGAGGAGGAGGACAGCAAGGTATAGATTGAGAATGGAAGGATAAGGGTCAGGGTTAAGGTGGAGGAGGACAAGGAGGACAGCAGGGTATAGATTGAGAATGGAAAGTTAAGGGCCAGGGTTAAGGTGGAGGAGGAGGAGGAGGACAGCAGGGTATAGATTGAGAATGGAAGGATAAGGGTCAGGGTTAAGGTGGAGGAGGAGGAGGAGGACAGAAGAGTATAGATTGAGAATGGAAAGTTAAGGGTCAGGGTTAAGGTGGAGGAGGAGAAGGAGAACAACAGGGTATAGATTGAGAATGGAAGGAGAAGGGTCAGGGTTAAGGTGGAGGAGAAAGAAGAGGACTGCAGGGTATAGATTGAGAATGGAAGGTGAAGGGTCAGGGTTAAGGTGGAGGAGGAGGAGGAAGAGGAGGAAGTGGACAGCAGAGGTATAGATTGAGAATGGAAGGATAATGGTCAGGGTTAAGGTGGAGGAGGAGGAGGAGGAACACAGCAGGGTATAGATTGAGAATGGAAGGAGAAGGGTCAGGGTTAATGTGGAGGAGGAGGAGGAGGACAGCAGGGTATAGATTGAGAATGGAAGGAGAAGGGTCACGTTTAAGATGGAGGAGGAGGAGGAGGACAGCAGATATAGATTGAGAATGGAAAGTTAAGGGTCAGGGTTAAGGTGGAGGAGGAGAAGGAGAACAACAGGGTATAGATTGAGAATGGAAGGAGAAGGGTCAGGGTTAAGGTGGAGGAGGAGGAGGAGGAGGAGGACAGCAGGGTATATATTGAGAATGGAAGGAGAAGGGTCAGAGTTAAGGTGGGTGAGGAGGAGGAGGAAGAGGAGGAGAAGGAGGAGGAGGACAGCAGGGTATAGATCGAGAATGGAAGGATGAGGGTCAGGTTTAAGGTGGAAGAGGAGGAGGAGGACAGCAGGGTATAGACTGAGAATGGAAGGAGAAGGGTCAGGGTTAAGGTGGAGGAGAAGGAGGAGGAGGAGCACAGCAGGGTATAGATTGAGAATGGAAAGTTAAGGGTCAGGGTTAAGGTGGAGGAGGAGGAGGAGGAGGACAGCAGGGTATAGATTGAGAATGGAAGGAGAAGGGTCACGTTTAAGATGGAGGAGGAGGAGGACAGCAGATATAGATTGAGAATGGAAGGAGAAGCGTCAGGGTTAAGGTGGAGGAGAAAGAAGAGGACAGCAGGGTATAGATTGAGAATGGAAGGAGAAGGGTCACGTTTAAGATGGAGGAGGAAGAGGAGGACAGCAGATATAGATTGAGAATAGAAGGAGAACGGTCAGAGTTAAGGTGGAGGAGGTGGAGGAGGAGGAGGAGGAGCAGGAGGAGGAGGAGGAGGAGGAGGAGGAGGAGGAGGACAGCAGGGTATAGATTGAGAATGGAAGGAGAAGGGTCAGGGTTAGGGTGTAGGAGGAGAAGGAGAAGGAGGAGGACAGCAGGGTATAGATTGACAATGGAAGGAGAAGGGTCAGTGTTAAGTTGGAGGAGGAGGACAGCAAGGTATAGATTGAGAATGGAAGGATAAGGGTCAGGGTTAAGGTGGAGGAGGAGGAGGAGGACAGCAGGGTATAGATTGAGAATGGAAGGAAAGGGGTCACGTTTAAGATGGAGGAGGAGGAGGAGGACAGCAGATATAGATTGAGAATGGAAGGAGAAGGGTCAGGGTTAAGGTGGAGGAGAAAGAAGAGGACAGCAGGGTATAGATTGAGAATGGAAGGAGAAGGGTAGGGTTAAGGTGGAGGAGGAGGAGGAAGAGGAGGAAGAGGACAGCAGAGGTATAGATTGAGAATGGAAGGAGAAGGGTCAGGGTTAAGGTGGAGGAGGATGAGGAGAACAGCAAGGTATACATTTTACAAGGGAATGATAAGGGTCAGGGTTAAGGTGGAGAGGAGGAGGAGGAGGAGGAGCAGGAGGACAGCAGGGTATCGATTGAGAATGGAAGAAGGGTCAGAGTTAAGGTGGGTGAGGAGGAGGAGGAAGAGGAGGAGGAGGAGGAGGAGGAGGAGGACAGCAGGGTATAGATCGAGAATAGAAGGATAAGGGTCAGGTTTAAGGTGGAGGAGAAGGAGGAGGACAACAGGGTATAGATTGAGAATGGAAGGAGAAGGGTCAGGGTTAAGGTGGAGGAGGTGGAGGAGGAGGAGGAGGAGGAGGAGGAAAGCAGGGTATAGATTGAGAATGGAAGGATAAGGGTCAGGTTTAAGGTGGAGGAGAAGGAGGAGGACAACAGGGTATAGATTGAGAATGGAAGGAGAAGGGTCAGGGTTAAGGTGGAGGAGGAGGAGGACAGCAGGGTATAGATTGAGAATGGAAAGTTAAGGGACAGGGTTAAGGTGGAGGAGGAGGAGGAGGACAGCAGGGTATAGATTGAGAATGGAAGAAGAAGGGTCACGTTTAAGATGGAGGAGGAGGACAGCAGATATAGATTGAGAATGGAAGGATAATGGTCAGGGTTAAGATGGAGGAGGAGGAGGAGGACAGCAGATATAGATTGAGATTGGAAAGTTAAGGGTCAGGGTTAAGGTGGAGGAGGACGAGGAGGACAGCAGGGTAAAGATTGAGAATGGAAGGAGAAGGGCCACGGTTAAGATGGAGGAGGAGGAGGAGGACAGCAGTAATAGATTGAGAATGGAAGGAGAAGGGTCAGGGTTAAGGTGGAGGAGGAGGAGGAGAACAGCAGGGTATAGATTGAGAATGTAAGGAGAAGGGTCAGAGTTAAGGTGGGTGAGGAGGAGGAGGAAGAGGAGGAGGAGGAGGAGGACGGCAGGGTATAGATCGAGAATGGAAGGATGAGGGTCAGGTTTAAGGTGGAGGAGGAGGAGGAGGACAGCAGGGTATAGATTGAGAATGGAAAGTTAAGGGTCAGGGTTAAGGTGGAGGAGGAGGAGGAGGACAGCAGGGTATAGATTGAGAATGGAAGGAGAAGGGTCACGTTTAAGATGGAGGAGGAGGAGGACAGCAGATATAGATTGAGAATTGAAGGAGAAGGGTCAGGGTTAAGGTGGAGGAGAAAGAAGAGGACAGCAGATATAGATTGAGAATGGAAGGAGAAGGGTCACGTTTAAGATGGAGGAGGAGGAGGAGGACAGCAGATATAGATTGAGAATGGAAGGAGAACGGTCAGAGTTAAGGTGGAGGAGGTGGAGGAGGAGGAGGAGGAGGAAAGCAGGGTATAGATTGAGAATGGAAGGATAAGGGTCAGGTTTAAGGTGGAGGAGGAGGAGGAGAACAACAGGGTATAGATTGAGAATGGAAGGAGAAGGG
>NW_027258850.1:0-20000 GCF_045791955.1 Oncorhynchus clarkii lewisi | reverse complement strand
GGAGGACAGCAGGGTATAGATTGAGAATGGAAGGAGAAGGGTCACGTTTAAGATGGAGGAGGAGGAGGACAGCAGATATAGATTGAGAATTGAAGGAGAAGGGTCAGGGTTAAGGTGGAGGAGAAAGAAGAGGACAGCAGATATAGATTGAGAATGGAAGGAGAAGGGTCACGTTTAAGATGGAGGAGGAGGAGGAGGACAGCAGATATAGATTGAGAATGGAAGGAGAACGGTCAGAGTTAAGGTGGAGGAGGTGGAGGAGGAGGAGGAGGAGGAAAGCAGGGTATAGATTGAGAATGGAAGGATAAGGGTCAGGTTTAAGGTGGAGGAGGAGGAGGAGAACAACAGGGTATAGATTGAGAATGGAAGGAGAAGGGTCAGGGTTAAGGTGGAGGAGAAGGAGGAGGAGGAGCACAGCAGGGTATAGATTGAGAATGGAAGGAGAAGGGTCAGGGTTAATGTGGAGGAGGAGGAGGAGGAGGACAGCAGGGTATAGACTGAGAATGGAAGGAGAAGGGTCAGGATTAAGGTGGAGGAGAAGGAGGAGGAGGAGCACAGCATGGGTATAGATTGAGAATGGAAAGTTAAGGGTCAGGGTTAAGGTGGAGGAGGAGGAGGAGGACAGCAGGGTATAGATTGAGAATGGAAGGAGAAGGGTCACGTTTAAGATGGAGGAGGAGGAGGACAGCAGATATAGATTGAGAATGGAAGGAGAAGGGTCAGGGTTAAGGTGGAGGAGAAGGAGGAGAAGGAGCACAGCAGGGTATAGATTGAGAATGGAATGAGAAGGGTCAGGGTTAAGGTGGAGGAGGAGGAGGAGGAGGACAGCAGGGTATAGATTGAGAATGGAAGGAGAAGGGTCAGGGTTAGGGTGGAGGAGGAGAAGGAGAAGGAGGAGGACAGCAGGGTATAGATTGACAATGGAAGGAGAAGGGTCAGTGTTAAGTTGGAGGAGGAGGACAGCAAGGTATAGATTGAGAATGGAAGGAT
The DNA here is from genome assembly GCF_045791955.1 of Oncorhynchus clarkii lewisi. Lineage (NCBI taxonomy): Eukaryota > Metazoa > Chordata > Actinopteri > Salmoniformes > Salmonidae > Oncorhynchus > Oncorhynchus clarkii. The sequence continues at coordinate 19,010 of NW_027258850.1, read as the reverse complement.
AAGGGTCAGGGTTAAGGTGGAGGAGGAGGAGGAGGACAGCAGGGTATAGATTGAGAATGGAAAGTTAAGGGCCAGGGTTAAGGTGGAGGAGGAGGAGGAGGACAGCAGGGTATAGATTGAGAATGGAAGGAAAGGGGTCACGTTTAAGATGGAGGAGGAGGAGGAGGACAGCAGATATAGATTGAGAATGGAAGGAGAAGGGTCAGGGTTAAGGTGGAGGAGAAAGAAGAGGACAGCAGGGTATAGATTGAGAATGGAAGGAGAAGGGAAGGGTTAAGGTGGAGGAGGAGGAGGAAGAGGAGGAAGAGGACAGCAGAGGTATAGATTGAGAATGGAAGGAGAAGGGTCAGGGTTAAGGTGGAGGAGTATGAGGAGAACAGCAAGGTATAAATTTTACAAGGGAATGATAAGGGTCAGGGTTAAGGTGGAGAGGAGGAGGAGGAGGAGGAGCACAGCAGGGTATAGATTGAGAATGGAAGGAGAAGGGTCAGGGTTAATGTGGAGGAGGAGGAGGAGGAGGACAGCAGGGTATAGATTGAGAATGGAAGGAGAAGGGTCAGGGTTAGGGTGGAGGAGGAGAAAGGATGAGGACAGCAGGGTATAGATTGACAATGGAAGGAGAAGGGTCAGTGTTAAGTTGGAGGAGGAGGACAGCAAGGTATAGATTGAGAATGGAAGGATAAGGGTCAGGGTTAAGGTGGAGGAGGAGGAGGAGGACAGCAGGGTATAGACTGAGAATGGAAGGAGAGGGGTCACGTCTAAGATGGAGGAGGAGGAGGAGGACAGCAGATATAGATTGAGAATGGAAAGTTTAGGGTCAGGGTTAAGGTGGAGGAGGACAAGGAGGACAGCAGGGTAAAGATTGAGAATGGAAGGAGAAGGGTCATGGTTAAGATGGAGGAGGAGGACAGCAAGGTATAGATTGAGAATGGAAGGATAAGGGTCAGGGTTAAGGTGGAGGAGGACAGCAGGGTATAGACTGAGAATGGAAGGAGAAGGGTCAGTGTTAAGTTGGAGGAGGAGGACAGCAAGGTATAGATTGAGAATGGAAGGATAAGGGTCAGGGTTAAGGTGGAGGAGGAGGAGGAGGACAGCAGGGTATAGACTGAGAATGGAAGGAGAGGGGTCACGTTTAAGATGGAGGAGGAGGAGGAGGACAGCAGATATAGATTGAGAATGGAAAGTTTAGGGTCAGGGTTAAGGTGGAGGAGGACAAGGAGGACAGCAGGGTAAAGATTGAGAATGGAAGGAGAAGGGTCATGGTTAAGATGGAGGAGGAGGACAGCAAGGTATAGATTGAGAATGGAAGGATAAGGGTCAGGGTTAAGGTGGAGGAGGACAGCAGGGTATAGACTGAGAATGGAAGGAGAAGGGTCACGTTTAAGATGGAGGAGGAGGAGGAGGACAGCAGATATAGATTGAGAATGGAAAGTTAAGGGTCAGGGTTAAGGTGGAGGAGGACGAGGAGGACAGCAGGGTATACATTTTACAAGGGAATGATAAGGGTCAGGGTTAAGGTGGAGAGGAGGAGGAGGAGGAGCAAGAGGATAGCAGGGTATAGATTGAGAATGGAAGGAGAAGGGTCAGGGTTAAGGTGGAGGAGGAGAAGGAGAACAGCAGTGTATAGATTTTACAAGGGAATGATAAGGGTCAGGGTTAAGGTGGAGAGGAGGAGGAGGAGGAGCAGGAGGATAGCAGGGTATAGATTGAGAATGGAAGGAGAAGGGTCAGGGTTAAGGTGGAGGAGGAGGAGGAGGATGAGGACAGCAGGGTATATATTGAGATTGGAAGGAGAAGGGTCAGAGTTAAGGTGGAGGAGGAGGAGGAGGACAGCAGGGTATAGATTGAGAATGGAAGGAGAAGGGTCACGTTTAAGATGGAGGAGGAGGAGGACAGCAGATATAGATTGAGAATGAAAGGAGAAGGGTCAGGGTTAAGGTGGAGGAGAAAGAAGAGGACAGCAGGGTATAGATTGAGAATGGAAGGAGAAGGGTCACGTTTAAGATGGAGGAGGAAGAGGAGGACAGCAGATATAGATTGAGAATGGAAGGAGAACGGTCAGAGTTAAGGTGGAGGAGGAGGAGGAGGAGGAGGAGGAGGAGGAGGAAAGCAGGGTATAGATTGAGAATGGAAGGATAAGGGTCAGGTTTAAGGTGGAGGAGGAGGAGGAAAACAACAGGGTATAGATTGAGAATGGAAGGAGAAGGGTCAGGGTTAAGGTGGAGTAGAAGGAGGAGGAGGAGCACAGCAGGGTATAGATTGAGAATGGAAGGAGAAGGGTCAGGGTTAAGGTGGAGGAGGAGGAGGAGGAGGAGGACAGCAGGGTATAGATTGAGAATGGAAGGAGAAGGGTCACGTTTAAGATGGAGGAGGAAGAGGAGGACAGCAGATATAGATTGAGAATGGAAGGAGAACGGTCAGAGTTAAGGTGGAGGAGGAGGAGGAGGAGGAGGAGGAGGAGGAGGAGGAGGAGGAGGAGGAAAGCAGGGTATAGATTGAGAATGGAAGGATAAGGGTCAGGTTTAAGGTGGAGGAGGAGGAGGAGGAGAACAACAGGGTATAGATTGAGAATGGAAAGAGAAGGGTCAGGGTTAAGGTGGAGGAGAAGGAGGAGGAGGAGCACAGCAGGGTATAGATTGAGAATGGAAGGAGAAGGGTCAGGGTTAAGGTGGAGGAGGAGGAGGAGGACAGCAGGGTATAGATTGAGAATGGAAGGAGAAGGGTCAGGGTTAAGGTGGAGGAGAAGGAGGAGGAGGAGCACAGCAGGGTATAGATTGAGAATGGAAGGAGAAGGGTCAGGGTTAATGTGGAGGAGGAGGAGGAGGAGGACAGCAGGGTATAGATTGAGAATGGAAGGAGAAGGGTCAGGGTTAGGGTGGAGGAGGAGAAGGAGGAGGACAGCAGGGTATAGATTGACAATGGAAGGAGAAGGGTCAGTGTTAAGTTGGAGGAGGAGGACAGCAAGGTATAGATTGAGAATGGAAGGATAATGGTCAGGGTTAAGGTGGAGGAGGAGGATGAGGACAGCAGGCTATAGACTGAGAATGGAAGGAGAAGGGTCACGTTTAAGATGGAGGAGGAGGAGGAGGAGGAGGACAGCAGTAATAGATTGAGAATGGAAGGAGAAGGGTCAGGGTTAAGGTGGAGGAGGAGGAGGAACACAGCAGGGTATAGATTGAGAATGGAAGGAGAAGGGTCAGGGTTAAGGTGGAGGAGGAGGAGGAGGAGGACAGCAGGATATAGATTGAGAATGGAAGGAGAAGGGTCACGTTTAAGATGGAGGAGGAGGAGGATGACAGCAGATATAGATTGAGAATGGAAAGTTAAGGGTCAGGGTTAAGGTGGAGGAGGACGAGGAGGACAGCAGGGTAAAGATTGAGAATGGAAGGAGAAGGGTCACGGTTAAGATGGAGGAGGAGGAGGAGGAGGACAGCAGTAATAGATTGAGAATGGAAGGAGAAGGGTCAGGGTTAAGGTGGAGGAGAAAGAAGAGGACAGCAGGGTATAGATTGAGAATGGAAGGAGAAGGGTCAGGGTTAAGGTGGAGGAGGAGGAGGAGGAAGAGGAGGAAGAGGACAGCAGGGGTATAGATTGAGAATGGAAGGAGAAGGGTCAGGGTTAAGGTGGAGGAGGAGAAGGAGAACAGCAGGGTATAGATTTTTACAAGGGAATGATAAGGGTCAGGGTTAAGGTGGAGAGGAGGAGGAGGAGGAGCAGGAGGATAGCAGGGTATAGATTGAGAATGGAAGAAGAAGGGTCAGGGTTAAGGTGGAGGAGGAGGAGGAGGAGTAGGACAGCAGGGTATATATTGAGAATGGAAGGAGAAGGGTCAGAGTTAAGGTGGGTGAGTAGGAGGAGGAAGAGGAGGAGGAGGACAGCAGGGTATAGATCGAGAATGGAAGGATGAGGGTCAGGTTTAAGGTGGAGGAGGAGGAGGAGGACAGCAGGGTATAGACTGAGAATGGAAGGAGAAGGGTCAGGGTTAAGGTGGAGGAGAAGGAGGAGGAGGAGCACAGCAGGGTATAGATTGAGAATGGAAAGTTAAGGGTCAGGGTTAAGGTGGAGGAGGAGGAAGAGGACAGCAGGGTATAGATTGAGAATGGAAGGAGAAGGGTCACGTTTAAGATGGAGGAGGAGGAGGACAGCAGATATAGATTGAGAATGGAAGGAGAAGGGTCAGGGTTAAGGTGTAGGAGAAAGAAGAGGACAGCAGGGTATAGATTGAGAATGGAAGGAGAAGGGTCACGTTTAAGATGGAGGAGGAAGAGGAGGACAGCAGATATAGATTGAGAATGGAAGGAGAACGGTCAGAGTTAAGGTGGAGGAGGTGGAGGAGGAGGAGGAGGAGGAGGAGGAGAGCAGGGTATAGATTGAGAATGGAAGGATAAGGGTCAGGTTTAAGGTGGAGGAGGAGGAGGAGAACAACAGGGTATAGATTGAGAATGGAAGGAGAAGGGTCAGGGTTAAGGTGGAGGAGAAGGAGGAGGAGGAGCACAGCAGGGTATAGATTGAGAATGGAAGGAGAAGGGTCAGTGTTAAGGTGGTGGAGGAGGAGGAGGAGGACAGCAGGGTATAGATTGAGAATGGAAGGAGAAGGGTCAGGGTTAGGGTGGAGGAGGAGAAGGAGAAGGAGGAGAACAGCAGGGTATAGATTGACAATGGAAGGAGAAGGGTCACGTTTAAGATGGAGGAGGAGGAGGAGGACAGCAGATATAGATTGAGAATGGAAAGTTAAGGGTCAGGGATAAGGTGGAGGAGGACGAGGAGGACAGCAGGGTAAAGACTGAGAATGGAAGGAGAAGGGTCACGGTTAAGATGGAGGAGGAGGAGGAGGAGGAGCACAGCAGGGTATAGATTGAGAATGGAAGGAGAAGGGTCAGGGTTAATGTGGAGGAGGAGAAGGAGGAGAACAGCAGGGTATAGATTGAGAATGGAAGGAGAAGGGTCAGGGTTAATGTGGAGGAGGAGAAGGAAGAGAACAGCAGGGTATAGATTGAGAATGGAAGGAGAAGGGTCAGGGTTAATGTGGAGGAGGAGAAGGAGGAGAACAGCAGGGTATAGATTGAGAATGGAAGGAGAAGGGTCAGGGTTAGGGTGGAGGAGGAGAAGGAAGAGGACAGCAGGGTATAGATTGACAATGGAAGGAGAAGGGTCAGTGTTAAGTTGGAGGAGGAGGACAGCAAGGTATAGATTGAGATTGGAAGGATAAGGGTCAGGGTTAAGGTGGAGGAGGAGGAGGAGGACAGCAGGGTATAGATTGAGAATGGAAGGATAAGGGTCAGGGTTAAGGTGGAGGAGGAGGAGGAGGACAGAAGAGGATAGATTGAGAATGGAAAGTTAAGGGTCAGGGTTAAGGTGGAGGAGGAGGAGGAGGACAGCAGGGTATAGATTGAGAATGGAAGGAGAAGGGTCACGTTTAAGATGGAGGAGGAGGACAGCAGATATAGATTGAGAATGGAAGGAGAAGGGTCAGGGTTAAGGTGGAGGAGGAAGAGGAGGAGGAGGAAGAGGACAGCAGAGGTATAGATTGAGAATGGAAGGAGAAGGGTCAGGGTTAAGGTGGAGGAGAAGGAGGAGGAGGAGCACAGCAGGGTATAGATTGAGAATGGAAAGTTAAGGGTCAGGGTTAAGGTGGAGGAGGAGGAGGAGGACAGCAGGGTATAGATTGAGAATGGAAGGAGAAGGGTCAGGGTTAAGGTGGAGGAGAAGGAGGAGGAGGAGCACAGCAGGGTATAGATTGAGAATGGAAGGAGAAGGGTCAGGGTTAATGTGGAGGAGGAGAAGGAGGAGAACAGCAGGGTATAGATTGAGAATGGAAGGAGAAGGGTCAGGGTTAGGGTGGAGGAGGAGAAGGAGGAGGACAGCAGGGTATAGATTGACAATGGAAGGATAAGGGTCAGTGTTAAGTTGGAGGAGGAGGACAGCAAGGTATAGATTGAGAATGGAAGGATAAGGGTCAGGGTTAAGGTGGAGGAGGAGGAGGAGGACAGCAGGGTATAGATTGAGAATGGAAAGTTAAGGGCCAGGGTTAAGGTGGAGGAGGAGGAGGAGGACAGCAGGGTATAGATTGAGAATGGAAGGAGAAGGGTCACGTTTAAGATGGAGGAGGAAGAGGAGGACAGCAGATATAGATTGAGAATGGAAGGAGAACGGTCAGAGTTAAGGTGGAGGAGGAGGAGGAGGAGGAGGAGGAGGAGGAGGAGGAGGAGGAGGAAAGCAGGGTATAGATTGAGAATGGAAGGATAAGGGTCAGGTTTAAGGTGGAGGAGGAGGAGGAGGAGAACAACAGGGTATAGATTGAGAATGGAAAGAGAAGGGTCAGGGTTAAGGTGGAGGAGAAGGAGGAGGAGGAGCACAGCAGGGTATAGATTGAGAATGGAAGGAGAAGGGTCAGGGTTAAGGTGGAGGAGGAGGAGGAGGACAGCAGGGTATAGATTGAGAATGGAAGGAGAAGGGTCAGGGTTAAGGTGGAGGAGAAGGAGGAGGAGGAGCACAGCAGGGTATAGATTGAGAATGGAAGGAGAAGGGTCAGGGTTAATGTGGAGGAGGAGGAGGAGGAGGACAGCAGGGTATAGATTGAGAATGGAAGGAGAAGGGTCAGGGTTAGGGTGGAGGAGGAGAAGGAGGAGGACAGCAGGGTATAGATTGACAATGGAAGGAGAAGGGTCAGTGTTAAGTTGGAGGAGGAGGACAGCAAGGTATAGATTGAGAATGGAAGGATAATGGTCACGTTTAAGATGGAGGAGGAGGAGGAGGAGGAGGACAGCAGTAATAGATTGAGAATGGAAGGAGAAGGGTCAGGGTTAAGGTGGAGGAGGAGGAGGAACACAGCAGGGTATAGATTGAGAATGGAAGGAGAAGGGTCAGGGTTAAGGTGGAGGAGGAGGAGGAGGAGGACAGCAGGATATAGATTGAGAATGGAAGGAGAAGGGTCACGTTTAAGATGGAGGAGGAGGAGGATGACAGCAGATATAGATTGAGAATGGAAAGTTAAGGGTCAGGGTTAAGGTGGAGGAGGACGAGGAGGACAGCAGGGTAAAGATTGAGAATGGAAGGAGAAGGGTCACGGTTAAGATGGAGGAGGAGGAGGAGGAGGACAGCAGTAATAGATTGAGAATGGAAGGAGAAGGGTCAGGGTTAAGGTGGAGGAGAAAGAAGAGGACAGCAGGGTATAGATTGAGAATGGAAGGAGAAGGGTCAGGGTTAAGGTGGAGGAGGAGGAGGAGGAAGAGGAGGAAGAGGACAGCAGGGGTATAGATTGAGAATGGAAGGAGAAGGGTCAGGGTTAAGGTGGAGGAGGAGAAGGAGAACAGCAGGGTATAGATTTTTACAAGGGAATGATAAGGGTCAGGGTTAAGGTGGAGAGGAGGAGGAGGAGGAGCAGGAGGATAGCAGGGTATAGATTGAGAATGGAAGGAGAAGGGTCAGGGTTAAGGTGGAGGAGGAGGAGGAGGAGTAGGACAGCAGGGTATATATTGAGAATGGAAGGAGAAGGGTCAGAGTTAAGGTGGGTGAGGAGGAGGAGGAAGAGGAGGAGGAGGACAGCAGGGTATAGATCGAGAATGGAAGGATGAGGGTCAGGTTTAAGGTGGAGGAGGAGGAGGAGGACAGCAGGGTATAGACTGAGAATGGAAGGAGAAGGGTCAGGGTTAAGGTGGAGGAGAAGGAGGAGGAGGAGCACAGCAGGGTATAGATTGAGAATGGAAAGTTAAGGGTCAGGGTTAAGGTGGAGGAGGAGGAGGAGGACAGCAGGGTATAGATTGAGAATGGAAGGAGAAGGGTCACGTTTAAGATGGAGGAGGAGGAGGACAGCAGATATAGATTGAGAATGGAAGGAGAAGGGTCAGGGTTAAGGTGTAGGAGAAAGAAGAGGACAGCAGGGTATAGATTGAGAATGGAAGGAGAAGGGTCACGTTTAAGATGGAGGAGGAAGAGGAGGACAGCAGATATAGATTGAGAATGGAAGGAGAACGGTCAGAGTTAAGGTGGAGGAGGTGGAGGAGGAGGAGGAGGAGGAGGAGGAGAGCAGGGTATAGATTGAGAATGGAAGGATAAGGGTCAGGTTTAAGGTGGAGGAGGAGGAGGAGAACAACAGGGTATAGATTGAGAATGGAAGGAGAAGGGTCAGGGTTAAGGTGGAGGAGAAGGAGGAGGAGGAGCACAGCAGGGTATAGATTGAGAATGGAAGGAGAAGGGTCAGTGTTAAGGTGGTGGAGGAGGAGGAGGAGGACAGCAGGGTATAGATTGAGAATGGAAGGAGAAGGGTCAGGGTTAGGGTGGAGGAGGAGAAGGAGAAGGAGGAGAACAGCAGGGTATAGATTGACAATGGAAGGAGAAGGGTCACGTTTAAGATGGAGGAGGAGGAGGACAGCAGATATAGATTGAGAATGGAAAGTTAAGGGTCAGGGATAAGGTGGAGGAGGACGAGGAGGACAGCAGGGTAAAGACTGAGAATGGAAGGAGAAGGGTCACGGTTAAGATGGAGGAGGAGGAGGAGGAGGACAGCAGTAATAGATTGAGAATGGAAGGAGAAGGGTCAGGGTTAAGGTGGAGGAGAAAGAAGAGGAACGCAGGGTATAGATTGAGAATGGAAGGAGAAGGGTCAGGGTTAAGGTGGAGGAGAAAGAAGAGGACAGCAGGGTATAGATTGAGAATTGAAGGAGAAGGGTCAGGGTTAAGGTGGAGGAGGAGGAGGAGGAGGACAGCAGTTATAGATTGAGAATGGAAAGTTTAGGGTCAGGGTTAAGGTGGAGGAGGACAAGGAGGACAGCAGGGTAAAGATTGAGAATGGAAGGAGAAGGGTCATGGTTAAGATGGAGGAGGAGGACAGCAAGGTATAGATTGAGAATGGAAGGATAAGGGTCAGGGTTAAGGTGGAGGAGGACAGCAGGGTATAGACTGAGAATGGAAGGAGAAGGGTCACGTTTAAGATGGAGGAGGAGGAGGAGGACAGCAGATATAGATTGAGAATGGAAAGTTAAGGGTCAGGGTTAAGGTGGAGGAGGACGAGGAGGACAGCAGGGTATAGATTTTACAAGGGAATGATAAGGGTCAGGGTTAAGGTGGAGAGGAGGAGGAGGAGGAGCAGGAGGATAGCAGGGTATAGATTGAGAATGGAAGGAGAAGGGTCAGGGTTAAGGTGGAGGAGGAGAAGGAGAACAGCAGTGTATAGATTTTACAAGGGAATGATAAGGGTCAGGGTTAAGGTGGAGAGGAGGAGGAGGAGGAGCAGGAGGATAGCAGGGTATAGATTGAGAATGGAAGGAGAAGGGTCAGGGTTAAGGTGGAGGAGGAGGAGGAGGATGAGGACAGCAGGGTATATATTGAGAATGGAAGGAGAAGGGTCAGAGTTAAGGTGGAGGAGGAGGAGGAGGACAGCAGGGTATAGATTGAGAATGGAAGGAGAAGGGTCACGTTTAAGATGGAGGAGGAGGAGGACAGCAGATATAGATTGAGAATGGAAGGAGAAGGGTCAGGGTTAAGGTGGAGGAGAAAGAAGAGGACAGCAGGGTATAGATTGAGAATGGAAGGAGAAGGGTCACGTTTAAGATGGAGGAGGAAGAGGAGGACAGCAGATATAGATTGAGAATGGAAGGAGAACGGTCAGAGTTAAGGTGGAGGAGGAGGAGGAGGAGGAGGAGGAGGAGGAGGAAAGCAGGGTATAGATTGAGAATGGAAGGATAAGGGTCAGGTTTAAGGTGGAGGAGGAGGAGGAAAACAACAGGGTATAGATTGAGAATGGAAGTAGAAGGGTCAGGGTTAAGGTGGAGTAGAAGGAGGAGGAGGATCACAGCAGGGTATAGATTGAGAATGGAAGGAGAAGGGTCAGGGTTAAGGTGGAGGAGGAGGAGGAGGAGGAGGACAGCAGGGTATAGATTGAGAATGGAAGGAGAAGGGTCACGTTTAAGATGGAGGAGGAAGAGGAGGACAGCAGATATAGATTGAGAATGGAAGGAGAACGGTCAGAGTTAAGGTGGAGGAGGAGGAGGAGGAGGAGGAGGAGGAGGAGGAGGAGGAGGAGGAGGAGGAGGAGGAAAGCAGGGTATAGATTGAGAATGGAAGGATAAGGGTCAGGTTTAAGGTGGAGGAGGAGGAGGAGGAGAACAACAGGGTATAGATTGAGAATGGAAAGAGAAGGGTCAGGGTTAAGGTGGAGGAGAAGGAGGAGGAGGAGCACAGCAGGGTATAGATTGAGAATGGAAGGAGAAGGGTCAGGGTTAAGGTGGAGGAGGAGGAGGAGGACAGCAGGGTATAGATTGAGAATGGAAGGAGAAGGGTCAGGGTTAAGGTGGAGGAGAAGGAGGAGGAGGAGCACAGCAGGGTATAGATTGAGAATGGAAGGAGAAGGGTCAGGGTTAATGTGGAGGAGGAGGAGGAGGACAGCAGGGTATAGATTGAGAATGGAAGGAGAAGGGTCAGGGTTAGGGTGGAGGAGGAGAAGGAGGAGGACAGCAGGGTATAGATTGACAATGGAAGGAGAAGGGTCAGTGTTAAGTTGGAGGAGGAGGACAGCAAGGTATAGATTGAGAATGGAAGGATAATGGTCAGGGTTAAGGTGGAGGAGGAGGATGAGGACAGCAGGCTATAGACTGAGAATGGAAGGAGAAGGGTCACGTTTAAGATGGAGGAGGAGGAGGAGGAGGAGGACAGCAGTAATAGATTGAGAATGGAAGGAGAAGGGTCAGGGTTAAGGTGGAGGAGGAGGAGGAACACAGCAGGGTATAGATTGAGAATGGAAGGAGAAGGGTCAGGGTTAAGGTGGAGGAGGAGGAGGAGGAGGACAGCAGGATATAGATTGAGAATGGAAGGAGAAGGGTCACGTTTAAGATGGAGGAGGAGGAGGATGACAGCAGATATAGATTGAGAATGGAAAGTTAAGGGTCAGGGTTAAGGTGGAGGAGGACGAGGAGGACAGCAGGGTAAAGATTGAGAATGGAAGGAGAAGGGTCACGGTTAAGATGGAGGAGGAGGAGGAGGAGGACAGCAGTAATAGATTGAGAATGGAAGGAGAAGGGTCAGGGTTAAGGTGGAGGAGAAAGAAGAGGACAGCAGGGTATAGATTGAGAATGGAAGGAGAAGGGTCAGGGTTAAGGTGGAGGAGGAGGAGGAGGAAGAGGAGGAAGAGGACAGCAGGGGTATAGATTGAGAATGGAAGGAGAAGGGTCAGGGTTAAGGTGGAGGAGGAGAAGGAGAACAGCAGGGTATAGATTTTTACAAGGGAATGATAAGGGTCAGGGTTAAGGTGGAGAGGAGGAGGAGGAGGAGCAGGAGGATAGCAGGGTATAGATTGAGAATGGAAGAAGAAGGGTCAGGGTTAAGGTGGAGGAGGAGGAGGAGGAGTAGGACAGCAGGGTATATATTGAGAATGGAAGGAGAAGGGTCAGAGTTAAGGTGGGTGAGGAGGAGGAGGAAGAGGAGGAGGAGGACAGCAGGGTATAGATCGAGAATGGAAGGATGAGGGTCAGGTTTAAGGTGGAGGAGGAGGAGGAGGACAGCAGGGTATAGACTGAGAATGGAAGGAGAAGGGTCAGGGTTAAGGTGGAGGAGAAGGAGGAGGAGGAGCACAGCAGGGTATAGATTGAGAATGGAAAGTTAAGGGTCAGGGTTAAGGTGGAGGAGGAGGAAGAGGACAGCAGGGTATAGATTGAGAATGGAAGGAGAAGGGTCACGTTTAAGATGGAGGAGGAGGAGGACAGCAGATATAGATTGAGAATGGAAGGAGAAGGGTCAGGGTTAAGGTGTAGGAGAAAGAAGAGGACAGCAGGGTATAGATTGAGAATGGAAGGAGAAGGGTCACGTTTAAGATGGAGGAGGAAGAGGAGGACAGCAGATATAGATTGAGAATGGAAGGAGAACGGTCAGAGTTAAGGTGGAGGAGGTGGAGGAGGAGGAGGAGGAGGAGGAGGAGAGCAGGGTATAGATTGAGAATGGAAGGATAAGGGTCAGGTTTAAGGTGGAGGAGGAGGAGGAGAACAACAGGGTATAGATTGAGAATGGAAGGAGAAGGGTCAGGGTTAAGGTGGAGGAGAAGGAGGAGGAGGAGCACAGCAGGGTATAGATTGAGAATGGAAGGAGAAGGGTCAGTGTTAAGGTGGTGGAGGAGGAGGAGGAGGACAGCAGGGTATAGATTGAGAATGGAAGGAGAAGGGTCAGGGATAGGGTGGAGGAGGAGAAGGAGAAGGAGGAGAACAGCAGGGTATAGATTGACAATGGAAGGAGAAGGGTCACGTTTAAGATGGAGGAGGAGGAGGAGGACAGCAGATATAGATTGAGAATGGAAAGTTAAGGGTCAGGGATAAGGTGGAGGAGGACGAGGAGGACAGCAGGGTAAAGACTGAGAATGGAAGGAGAAGGGTCAGGGTTAATGTGGAGGAGGAGAAGGAGGAGAACAGCAGGGTATAGATTGAGAATGGAAGGAGAAGGGTCAGGGTTAATGTGGAGGAGGAGAAGGAAGAGAACAGCAGGGTATAGATTGAGAATGGAAGGAGAAGGGTCAGGGTTAATGTGGAGGAGGAGAAGGAGGAGAACAGCAGGGTATAGATTGAGAATGGAAGGAGAAGGGTCAGGGTTAGGGTGGAGGAGGAGAAGGAAGAGGACAGCAGGGTATAGATTGACAATGGAAGGAGAAGGGTCAGTGTTAAGTTGGAGGAGGAGGACAGCAAGGTATAGATTGAGATTGGAAGGATAAGGGTCCGGGTTAAGGTGGAGGAGGAGGAGGAGGACAGCAGGGTATAGATTGAGAATGGAAGGATAAGGGTCAGGGTTAAGGTGGAGGAGGAGGAGGAGGACAGAAGAGGATAGATTGAGAATGGAAAGTTAAGGGTCAGGGTTAAGGTGGAGGAGGAGGAGGAGGACAGCAGGGTATAGATTGAGAATGGAAGGAGAAGGGTCACGTTTAAGATGGAGGAGGAGGACAGCAGATATAGATTGAGAATGGAAGGAGAAGGGTCAGGGTTAAGGTGGAGGAGGAAGAGGAGGAGGAGGAAGAGGACAGCAGAGGTATAGATTGAGAATGGAAGGAGAAGGGTCAGGGTTAAGGTGGAGGAGAAGGAGGAGGAGGAGCACAGCAGGGTATAGATTGAGAATGGAAAGTTAAGGGTCAGGGTTAAGGTGGAGGAGGAGGAGGAGGACAGCAGGGTATAGATTGAGAATGGAAGGAGAAGGGTCAGGGTTAAGGTGGAGGAGAAGGAGGAGGAGGAGCACAGCAGGGTATAGATTGAGAATGGAAGGAGAAGGGTCAGGGTTAATGTGGAGGAGGAGAAGGAGGAGAACAGCAGGGTATAGATTGAGAATGGAAGGAGAAGGGTCAGGGTTAGGGTGGAAGAGGAGAAGGAGGAGGACAGCAGGGTATAGATTGACAATGGAAGGAGAAGGGTCAGTGTTAAGGTGGAGGAGGAGGACAGCAAGGTATAGATTGAGAATGGAAGGATAAGGGTCAGGGTTAAGGTGGAGGAGGAGGAGGAGGACAGCAGGGTATAGATTGAGAATGGAAAGTTAAGGGCCAGGGTTAAGGTGGAGGAGGAGGAGGAGGACAGCAGGGTATAGATTGAGAATGGAAGGATAAGGGTCAGGGTTAAGGTGGAGGAGGAGGAGGAGGACAGAAGAGGATAGATTGAGAATGGAAAGTTAAGGGTCAGGGTTAAGGTGGAGGAGGAGGAGGAGGACAGCAGGGTATAGATTGAGAATGGAAGGAGAAGGGTCACGTTTAAGATGGAGGAGGAGGACAGCAGATATAGATTGAGAATGGAAGGAGAAGGGTCAGGGTTAAGGTGGAGGAGGAAGAGGAGGAGGAGGAAGAGGACAGCAGAGGTATAGATTGAGAATGGAAGGAGAAGGGTCAGGGTTAAGGTGGAGGAGAAGGAGGAGGAGGAGCACAGCAGGGTATAGATTGAGAATGGAAAGTTAAGGGTCAGGGTTAAGGTGGAGGAGGAGGAGGAGGACAGCAGGGTATAGATTGAGAATGGAAGGAGAAGGGTCAGGGTTAAGGTGGAGGAGAAGGAGGAGGAGGAGCACAGCAGGGTATAGATTGAGAATGGAAGGAGAAGGGTCAGGGTTAATGTGGAGGAGGAGAAGGAGGAGAACAGCAGGGTATAGATTGAGAATGGAAGGAGAAGGGTCAGGGTTAGGGTGGAGGAGGAGGAGGAGGAGGACAGCAGTTATAGATTGAGAAAGGATGGTGAAGGGTCAGGGTTAAGGTGGAGGAGAAAGAAGAGGACAGCAGGGTATAGATTGAGAATTGAAGGAGAAGGGTCAGGGTTAAGGTGGAGGAGGAGGAGGAGAACAGCAGGGTATAGATTTTACAAGGGAATGATAAGGGTCAGGGTTAAGGTGGAGAGGAGGAGGAGGAGGAGGAGCAGGAGGACAGCAGGGTATCGATTGAGAATGGAAGGAGAAGGGTCACGTTTAAGATGGAGGAGGAGGAGGACAGCAGATATAGATTGAGAATGGAAGGAGAAGGGTCAGGGTTAAGGTGGAGGAGAAAGAAGAGGACAGCAGATATAGATTGAGAATCTAAGGAGAAGGGTCACGTTTAAGATGGAGGAGGAGGAGGAGGACAGCAGATATAGATTGAGAATGGAAGGATAAGGGTCACGTTTAAGATGGAGGAGGAGGAGGAGGACAGCAGATATAGATTGAGAATGGAAGGAGAACGGTCAGAGTTAAGGTGGAGGAGGTGGAGGAGGAGGAGCACAGCAGGGTATAGATTGAGAATGGAAGGAGAAGGGTCAGGGTTAATGTGGAGGAGGAGAAGGAGGAGAACAGCAGGGTATAGATTGAGAATGGAAGGAGAAGGGTCAGGGTTAGGGTGGAGGAGGAGAAGGAAGAGGACAGCAGGGTATAGATTGACAATGGAAGGAGAAGGGTCAGTGTTAAGTTGGAGGAGGAGGACAGCAAGGTATAGATTGAGATTGGAAGGATAAGGGTCAGGGTTAAGGTGGAGGAGGAGGAGGAGGACAGCAGGGTATAGATTGAGAATGGAAAGTTAAGGGCCAGGGTTAAGGTGGAGGAGGAGGAGGAGGACAGCAGGGTATAGATTGAGAATGGAAGGATAAGGGTCAGGGTTAAGGTGGAGGAGGAGGAGGAGGACAGAAGAGGATAGATTGAGAATGGAAAGTTAAGGGTCAGGGTTAAGGTGGAGGAGGAGGAGGAGGACAGCAGGGTATAGATTGAGAATGGAAGGAGAAGGGTCACGTTTAAGATGGAGGAGGAGGACAGCAGATATAGATTGAGAATGGAAGGAGAAGGGTCAGGGTTAAGGTGGAGGAGGAAGAGGAGGAGGAGGAAGAGGACAGCAGAGGTATAGATTGAGAATGGAAGGAGAAGGGTCAGGGTTAAGGTGGAGGAGAAGGAGGAGGAGGAGCACAGCAGGGTATAGATTGAGAATGGAAAGTTAAGGGTCAGGGTTAAGGTGGAGGAGGAGGAGGAGGAGGACAGCAGGGTATAGATTGAGAATGGAAGGAGAAGGGTCAGGGTTAAGGTGGAGGAGAAGGAGGAGGAGGAGCACAGCAGGGTATAGATTGAGAATGGAAGGAGAAGGGTCAGGGTTAAGGTGGAGGAGGAGAAGGAGGAGAACAGCAGGGTATAGATTGAGAATGGAAGGAGAAGGGTCAGGGTTAGGGTGGAGGAGGAGAAGGAGGAGGACAGCAGGGTATAGATTGACAATGGAAGGAGAAGGGTCAGTGTTAAGTTGGAGGAGGAGGACAGCAAGGTATAGATTGAGAATGGAAGGATAAGGGTCAGGGTTAAGGTGGAGGAGGAGGAGGAGGACAGCAGGGTATAGATTGAGAATGGAAAGTTAAGGGCCAGGGTTAAGGTGGAGGAGGAGGAGGAGGACAGCAGGGTATAGATTGAGAATGGAAGGATAAGGGTCAGGGTTAAGGTGGAGGAGGAGGAGGAGGACAGCAGGGTATAGATTGAGAATGGAAGGAGAAGGGTCACGTTTAAGATGGAGGAGGAGGACAGCAGATATAGATTGAGAATGGAAGGAGAAGGGTCAGGGTTAAGGTGGAGGAGGAAGAGGAGGAGGAGGAAGAGGACAGCAGAGGTATAGATTGAGAATGGAAGGAGAATGGTCAGGGTTAAGGTGGAGGAGGAGGAGGAAGAGGAGGAAGTGGACAGCAGAGGTATAGATTGAGAATGGAAGGATAATGGTCAGGGTTAAGGTGGAGGAGGAGGAGGAACACAGCAGGGTATAGATTGAGAATGGAAGGAGAAGGGTCAGGGTTAATGTGGAGGAGGAGGAGGAGGACAGCAGGGTATAGATTGAGAATGGAAGAAGAAGGGTCACGTTTAAGATGGAGGAGGAGGAGGAGGACAGCAGATATAGATTGAGAATGGAAAGTTAAGGGTCAGGGTTAAGGTGGAGGAGGAGAAGGAGAACAACAGGGTATAGATTTTACAAGGGAATGATAAGGGTCAGGGTTAAGGTGGAGAGGAGGAGGAGGAGGAGCAGGAGGATAGCAGGGTATAGATTGAGAATGGAAGGAGAAGGGTCAGGGTTAAGGTGGAGGAGGAGAAGGAGGAGGAATACAGCAGGGTATATATTGAGAATGGAAGGAGAAGGGTCAGAGTTAAAGTGGGTGAGGAGGAGGAGGAAGAGGAGGAGGAGGAGGAGGAGGACAGCAGGGTATAGATCGAGAATGGAAGGATGAGGGTCAGGTTTAAGGTGGAGGAGGAGGAGGAGGACAGCAGGGTATAGACTGAGAATGGAAGGAGAAGGGTCAGGGTTAAGGTGGAGGAGAAGGAGGAGGAGGAGCACAGCAGGGTATAGATTGAGAATGGAAAGTTAAGGGTCAGGGTTAAGGTGGAGGAGGAGGAGGAGGACAGCAGGGTATAGATTGAGAATGGAAGGAGAAGGGTCACGTTTAAGATGGAGGAGGAGGAGGACAGCAGATATAGATTGAGAATGGAAGGAGAAGGGTCAGGGTTAAGGTGGAGGAGAAAGAAGAGGACAGCAGGGTATAGATTGAGAATGGAAGGAGAAGGGTCACGTTTAAGATGGAGGAGGAAGAGGAGGACAGCAGATATAGATTGAGAATAGAAGGAGAACGGTCAGAGTTAAGGTGGAGGAGGTGGAGGAGGAGGAGGAGGAGGAGGAGGAGGAGGAGGAGGAGGAGGAGGAAAGCAGGGTATAGATTGAGAATGGAAGGATAAGGGTCAGGTTTATGGTGGAGGAGGAGGAGGAGAAGAACAGGGTATAGATTGAGAATGGAAGGAGAAGGGTCAGGGTTAGGGTGGAGGAGGAGAAGGAGAAGGAGGAGGACAGCAGGGTATAGATTGACAATGGAAGGAGAAGGGTCAGTGTTAAGTTGGAGGAGGAGGACAGCAAGGTATAGATTGAGAATGGAAGGATAAGGGTCAGGGTTAAGGTGGAGGAGGAGGAGGAGGACAGCAGGGTATAGATTGAGAATGGAAAGTTAAGGGCCAGGGTTAAGGTGGAGGAGGAGGAGGAGGACAGCAGGGTATAGATTGAGAATGGAAGGAAAGGCGTCACGTTTAAGATGGAGGAGGAGGAGGAGGACAGCAGATATAGATTGAGAATGGAAGGAGAAGGGTCAGGGTTAAGGTGGAGGAGAAAGAAGAGGACAGCAGGGTATAGATTGAGAATGGAAGGAGAAGGGTCAGGGTTAAGGTGGAGGAGGAGGAGGAAGAGGAGGAAGAGGACAGCAGAGGTATAGATTGAGAATGGAAGGAGAAGGGTCACGGTTAAGGTGGAGGAGGATGAGGAGAACAGCAAGGTATAAATTTTACAAGGGAATGATAAGGGTCAGGGTTAAGGTGGAGAGGAGGAGGAGGAGGAGGAGCAGGAGGATAGCAGGGTATAGATTGAGAATGGAAGGAGAAGGGTCAGGGTTAAGTTGGAGGAGGAGGAGGAGGAGGACAGCAGGGTATCGATTGAGAATGGAAGAAAGGTCAGAGTTAAGGTGGGTGAGGAGGAGGAGGAAGAGGAGGAGGAGGAGGAGGAGGACAGAGGGGTATAGATCGAGAATGGAAGGATGAGGGTCAGGTTTAATTTGGAGGAGGAGGAGGAGGACAGCAGGGTATAGACTGAGAATGGAAGGAGAACAGTCAGAGCTAAGGTGGAGGAGGTGGAGGAGGAGGAGGAGGAGGAGGAGGAAAGCAGGGTATAGATTGAGAATGGAAGGATAAGGGTCAGGTTTAAGGTGGAGGAGAAGGAGGAGGACAACAGGGTATAGATTGAGAATGGAAGGAGAAGGGTCAGGGTTAAGGTGGAGGAGGAGGAGGACAACAGGGTATAGTTTGAGAATGGAAAGTTAAGGGACAGGGTTAAGGTGGAGGAGGAGGAGGAGGACAGCAGGGTATAGATTGAGAATGGAAGGAGAAGGGTCAGAGTTAAGATGGAGGAGGAGGAGGAGGAGGAGGAGGAGGAGGAGGAGGAGGAGCACAGTAGGGAATAGATTGAGAATGGAAGGAGAAGGGTCAGTGTTAAGGTGGAGGAGGAGGAGGAAGAGGAGGAAGAGGACAGCAGAGGTATAGATTGAGAATGGAAGGAGAAGGGTCAGGGTTAAGGTGGAGGCGGGGGAGGAGAACAGCAGGGTATAGATTTTAGAAGGGAATGATAAGGGTCAGGGTTAAGGTGGAGGAGGAGGAGGAGGAGGACAGCAGGGTATAGACTGAGAATGGAAGGAGAAGGGTCAGAGATAAGGTGGAGGAGGTGGAGGAGGAGGAGGAGGAAGAGGAGGAGGAAGAGGAGGAGGAGGAGGAGGACAGCAAGGTATAGATTGAGAATGGAAGGATAAGGGTCAGGTGTAAGGTGGAGCAGGAGGAGGAGAACAGCAGGGTATAGATTGAGAATGGAAGGAGAAGGGTCAGGGTTAAGGTGGAGGAGGAGGAGGAGGAGGACAGCAGGGTATAGATTGAGAATGGAAGGAGAAGGGTCATGGTTAAGGTGGAGGAGGATGAGGAGGAGGGAGAGGAGGAGGAGTACAGCAGGGTATAGATTGAGAATGGAAGGAGAGGGTTCAGGGTTAAGGTGGAGGAGGAGGTGG